>NC_056741.1:1724928224-1725085724 GCF_019279795.1 Protopterus annectens | reverse complement strand
GTGTATGCTAAACAGTGCTAGATGTGTAGCACTACAGGACAACTGCATTTTATGTGTATGCTAAACAGTGCTAGATGTGTACCGTTTGTAATCATAGCTGCCAATCTAGATCCAACAATGGGGAATACTGACATCTGTGCAGTGAGGAACACCTGGCATAAGGCTCAGTTGTGCACAATAGCACTACCACCGTATACCTCAGATACAGACATGTGGGCCATAAGACCACTATGGACCGCTCCAGGTGTTAGTGTCCCCATGCACATGAAGGCCACTCACATGTACTGACCAGTACACTCTCAAAAGCCATCACAGATGTGTCATGTGCAGATCACAGTGGTAAATGCCGCATTCTAGTATGTAGCCCTCAGACATCACCATGTCCTTGAACCAGCAACACACATCCATACATTAGTACAACACCATGTTACTCATGACCAGTGGACTGTACCTAGCTCTAGAGCAACTGTGCAGACTACCCATGTACTGACAGGGTTCCATAATGTGTTATGCAATGCAATGATACCACTGTTCATAACCAGGTTGGCTGTACACATAACAGGGGCCATGGGTCTTATACAGCTGTAACAGATAACTGTTGCTGTGCACCAGAAAACAAACTCATGTTTGGATATGACATACATGTAACTGCCATGGATATGTATATGTCCCACCCACACACACACACACACACACACACACACACACACACACACAAAACACATATGTACATAGCATAGCTTTTGCTGTCCTTCATGCAGACACGTGACTACAGCAATTACACGCATGCACATGGAAGGTAGGTCCATGACTGTTGAATGCTAACAGTACATAAGGTAGCAATGTTGACTGAGTTAACATTCCCTCTGTACTGGTTACCCGTGACAACTATCATATCATAAAACAGTCCATATGTCATGTATGACATCACACATGTCCACCAATTGCAATGCATACAAACATGGCTACATGACAGGAATGTAGGACCTACACACATGTACATGTAGTGGTAAGCATTCAGCTACAATGCATGTGCAGTAGCTGATGTTTGCAGTTCATCTGTGTCTTACTACAACATGCAGTTGCAATGCAGCCCCATCATTGACACCTGTATATGGTGAAATACTGACAGTACAGTAAGATGCACATCAGGTATGGATGGATGTGTGTACATAAAGTGGTGGGCCACCTTTGCGGATGGATGTTTGCTGAAGACAAATCACAGGTGTGTCACAAGCCATCCTACCATAACATGTGCAAACAGTAAGCTATGTTTCTGTTAATTAGAAGGTGAAGACATACAACCTACACAGTGGTCAGGGTGTCACTGACTGTAAATCACTTGACACCTGTAACACTTAAGTCCTCCTGTGTGCATATAGCAGCACAATTGCCGAAGGTAGCATTGGTACACATTGTAATGCGGGCAATACTGCTGCATGTCTGTCAGAAGTATCATAAGACAGCAGGTGTTTGATTCACAGTACTGCCATGTGTGTTTGCTTGTGTGACCATATATGCCACGTATGGTGGGGAATACATCCCAATTGTTACACACTCCTGTACACTGTTGTAAAGATCTGTACATACTGCAGTGTAGAAAGCAAGACATAGGCAGGGGTGGTGTGTGTATCACACACATGTTAGCTATCTGGATGTGCATGACATTTATGGACTCTAGTGTGTGTGTGTATGTATGTATGGCTGTCTGGTACATGGAGTGAGGATGTATGCTACCATAGAGAACAGATAGGGCCCCTAACCCCTCAAGGTGATGCAATCAACTACCCTGTTGATGGTGTCGGTCTTAGGCATTACTGACTACCTGTACATGTTCATTCTCTGTGTCGCATCATGTGGGTGCACAGTACTGTAATGGTGATTACCACATAGGCAGTGGTCCTCACCTCAACACTATCAAGTGTGTGTTATAGTGTCATTGACCCCGTGAGTGTGGGCGTGTTACTGTGTGTGTCTATGTATGTCTGTGTGTTTTCTCATCATGTAATGTGAAAGTGTATTACTGCTACACAGTGAGGCCTCATGCTATCAACTTGCCTCTACCCTTGACATCAGCTAGACCACTGTGTAAACCCTCCGCACCATGTAACTGTACCTGTGATGTCACCCAGTATGGATGTCATGTCTCTAGCCACTGTAGCCTAGTACACAGCTCACATGCTCCTGGATAAGTAGATGTGTAGACATCTTTGGATTGTCAGCCTTACTAACAGTGTGGTTGAGGCTACATATAGCATGCTGGTATTGCCATACATGCCTGTGAGTACTCCACATTTACACATGGGAAACTGCAAACACTGGTACTTAATGGCACATGCAATTAGACCTTAAGGAGGGAAGCAGGGCATCATTACCAACATACTGTTACTGTTGTTACCAAGACACATACTGTGAACATAAAACAATGCATTCTAACTGCACACACTGTTACGTAATGGCACACGCAATTAGACCTTAAGGAGGGAAGCAGGGCATCATTGCCAACATGCTGTTACTGTTGTTACCAAGACACATACTGTGAACATAAAACAATGCATTCTAAACCTGTACAACATGGTATGTCTGCTGCATGTAAACAGTACACAACAATTGTAATATACACTTATCTCACTATTCTGTTCACCCTGTGCATCAGACCATATGAACATGTCCCTGCACCAATGGTGTGGATGACAGGGATGCGGCACAGGCATCATCATATGCACAGGGTGATAATGTTTGCCAGGGGCCTAGGCTGCACCAGTGGATGACATCATGTGTGCGGGGTTAGGGCCTGTGATCTAATTGGACATGTGTGGTTGTTATGCATGTGGGTGTCGTGGTGCCCTACAGATGTTTCTGGTGTGTGTGTGTGTATATGTGTGCACACAGTTCTGCCATGTGTCTGGCCTACACAGGGGTATTATTGACAGCTCCAGATTGTACAGACCAGGATTTACAGCTCATTGTGTCTGGCCACGTGATCTGTGCCTGCCAGGAGTTGCACTGGCACTACCAGGCAGAAGTACAGATTGGGTGCTGTCCGATGACAGATGTCCACTGGAACCATGTCCCCACTGGGACCATCCAGGGCCACATCCACGTGGCCTGCTGTGTCCTGGTGTGGACAGCACAGCACCAGCTGCACTGGTGCTGCTACCGACACTATGGGAGCGGACATGTGAGGTAGCTCATTCACGTAGACCTGCACCAGGTGGTGTAGCTGTCCTATGTCCACATGGCCTATGCCTCACTCCTACCAGATGTTCCAGCACAGACAGCTCACGCTCACGGATTGCCATGCCATGGTCAAGGATTCCAAGCATGTCAACCAATCGCCTGTCCAAAACATCAGCAATCTGCTGTTGAGCATTTGCCAATGCCTGGATGTTATTGTTTAAAGAACAGATAGCAGCCCTCTGAAGCCTCTGCCCTTCTCTGTTCTGCTGTTCAGCACGTGGCTGTGCCGCCATTACAGTTTGAAACATGTGTCTGGTGACACCAGCTGCTGCGCTCTGTCCTGCAGGTGCATGTCAGCCAGAATTCCTCCTACAAGCAACACTGGCCACATGCCTGTGTGGCACACCTGCAGTCATTTCACTGACACCATGGTGTGAAGACACACCTTCCGTAGCCACCACACGTTCCTGTTCCAAGCTAACACACGCTAACTGTCCTTCCTCTATGGCCACTGGTGATGGGGTATGTGTTGGCATGAGAACTGTGTGTGGGGAAGTGGGGGATATAGGTGGGATGGCAACCAATGGCACAGATTCAGCCCCTGACAACCCTGCCTGTACCTCAAGCATATGTTCATCACTGTTAGAGTCTGTGGGGACACAAACATCAGATGGACCGCAGGAGGGTAACGCACCTACATCACCTGTGAAGGCAAACAAAGACTCTACATTACAATAGAGACACACAGACACACACAGACACACACAGACACACACAGACCATGCATGTGATTTGACAGGAGGCATGCAGCATGAATGTGATACAGCAGACGGCATGCAGCTCAGACATTAATAGTGGTAGTTAGCATACATCCCTTGGTTGCACACAACAATCAAGCATGTGTCATAGCAGAAGCCATGCATTTCACACAATCATGGTAGTAAGCATGCATCCCTGTGATACACCATGTGGACCAGCACAGGTTAACAGTACACATGGCTGATGTGAGGCATATGTCCTTGACATTAACATGTAGTATGACATGTAATCTGCTGACGTGTGCATTGACATGCATACATGTTTGACACAATGGTGTCCTGACGCATGTACAGTGGTGTAATGGTATCACATTGCAGTGTTGTCTGTATGCCCTACAGATAGAATGCACTTTTAGCAGATGTGCATGACCGTTGAAGGGTAGTACGAGGTGTCTATATTGCTATACAGTGTGAAGTACAGACACATTGCCATTGCATGGAATCATGAGGCGTCTCTATTGCTATACATTGTGGAATACACACACAGTGCATAGCCATGACTGCATGCATACACAATACATAAATACTGTGGATTGTGACCCACGTCGCTGAGGTGTATACACACTAAACCATGCTGTGTCATGTGTGACAGGTCACCGGAAGACATACGGATGGCACCCCTGCACAACTGCTAATGTTTCTTAGCTGCCTGGCAACCGTGTCCACACATGGCAGACTTGTCAATACACCATGTCCCACATGACATTTATGTACCACAGACATGAGGTGCACAGCTGACAGTGATGTCCAACAGCAGCAAGGGAAATGTACGGTATCTGTGACCTGATGTGGTGTCTGTGTATGTATGTGAAGCTGTACAGATGACTACTGTCATGCTGTGACACAGTCATGATGTTCAACACATCTTATGTGGTCGAATTACGTGACACCTCCACAAGCTGTGCACAGGCTGTTAGGATGTCCATTCAACAAAGGCTATAGTTGGACCATGTGTAGACAATGTGCAACAGGGTGTACACACATACACATCACATCTACTGTGTGTTGCTACATGTCCCTGGCCATCCTCCATCGCCATGTGTGAACATGTGTTGGCCAAATGTTTGTGATGGCTGTCATTCTCACATGTCTGTGTTGTCCCATATGACATACACCCATAGATGTCAGATACTCCACTGTCCACAGAGTTATGCAGACAAAGGGTTGTATGTTTGGTATGTGGGGTATGTTTTATGGGATAGTGAAACAATGTTGCAGCCTGACCACTACATGTCTGGGACATGTCAGATGGCACATCACAATGTCTGCACTCATTGCAGGGGCATAGTCCACAATGGTGAATCATGTGGGCTGCCCATATCCCAGCTCACTGTGTAGTACTGTTTGCGTACCCCACATGTGTTGTTCTGATGTATAGTACATATTCCTACATTGAACAACACCTCCACCATTGTATGCACAGCTGTCCACACATCTAGCAATGACAGTTACTGTGGTTTCATGTCGGTGTTTCATTTAGTTTGTATATATTGCACATGGGTAGCCAGTGTGATTGATGAAAGATGCAACCTGTATATTGTGACTGGACCATACATTATGTGTACATGTATTAACTGGCCACATGGTGAATAGATCTGTGCATTCACATGCCTGATACTGATAACTGTCACACCTGCAATGGCCTGCTGTCTCTGCGGCACACCAGATGTACCTGTATAGGGGTGACACAGCAGTTTGATCATTATCCATGACTGTATGACAGCTACAGGGTGCACTGTGCATGTTAACACATTCACCAGTACAATAGCATATACTATGGAGTATGCACATGTGTGCATACACAGGGTAGCATAGTATAGTATGTGCATGTGTGTAAATATACCTTGCATATGATGTTACATTACATATTGTACAGTGACACATGCAACTAAATGGGATATAATAGTTACATGTGCAGTAGTGACTTACCAGGCAACTCCAGGCTCGGTGGTTGGGAGACACCCACCTCCACGATGGCAGCTAGAGTTTGTGGATGCTGTTCTGATGGGGTCCCCAAGCTGGCCAGTAGCTCCTTGGTAGGTGAAAGTGGGGGCTGGATTGGTGGACCACCACCTGTTCTACCTTGTTCTCTGGCGATTGCATTGGCACGCTGTTTCGCATGTTGGATCAGGTCCGTACAGTGTCTGCACACCTGCTGCTAGGTGCGGTTATGGCCACCCACATCATTAACCCTCCTGCAAAGTTCATGCCACAGGTCATCATGCTGCTGGGCATGCTGTGGCACATGGCTAAACAATACCTCATAGTTATCCTGGAGGTATTGTATGAGGGCATCATCCTCCAAGCGGCTAGATGCTGGCAGTCATGATTGAAGCATTATCTGGAAGACATAATGATGGCAACAGGTCACAGCATCTCAGAGATGCACAGAGATACAGCTGCTCATACATGTGTATTACATTTAGTACATATGAACAGTTGTCTTTGCAAATCGTATTGACACTGACACAACTGACATGTTTGTGTCACACACATGTAACACCCGATGGGGATTGGATATTATCACCATATATGTGTGTCACCTCATTACATTGCTCATACTCCATGTGAATGCTGTCTTGATGTGGGCATGTCTGTTTGCCTGTACTGGTGTTCTTACCTATCAGCACATGCCTGGATGTGTCCACATTAATGCTGTTGACCTTGATGCTGTGTATATGTCACATATCATCACATACACTGCCTTAACGGACATGAGTAGTGACAATGCAGACATGCGCACAGAAACCTTTACATGCATGTGTTTTGCCATATACATCTACACGACACTGTACAGCAGTTCAACATCCTGCCATGTATCACCTGTGTTGCACATGTGATACACATGGGACAAAGGCTAGCCGGATGGTATTCGCAGGGATGGTTATCAACTATAACATGTACAGCCAAGGTCATGTAGTAGTGTGTATGCCCTGGGCCATGTATGGGCATAGGATGTAAGGTTTTCTAGCTGTATCTGACAGCCATGTTCCCGCTGACAGGTGAATCAGTGCCACATTACTGATCCAGACAGTTAATGATACATCTACCATGTGGTCATCGCACCATGTATGACAGAGATGACATGTGCAGCTTTGCTGGATAGGGTTGCATGGTATGGCAGGAGTATGTAACATGTATGGCACAGGGATCTGTCCAGCATATGGTGATCCTTGTGCCAGGAAGGTGGCTGGCTGTCCATGACATATGTCTTTCAGATCAGGATATGTACGTGTAGCATATCCCACATCACAGTGTTGCACATGCCTTTATGCAGGGTAGGCAGCATGCTGCATAGTGGAGATGAGGATTGTGAAGGCTGGTGTCGCCCATCCAAGCATGGCTAATACACCTTAAAGGTGACATGTGATCTGATATTGGTCACTTGAGTGCTGAGTATGGCTGTCCAATGATCTCCATGCTCATGGATGGCACCCTGTCATGACTTGGGTTGCCTCTTATGACTACCTAATAGGCCTGGTGATGTCACTAGCTCAGGGAGGTAAACTGCACAGCACCATCCCTTACACACAGTTTCCATAATGTTGACCGCTGCCTAGGTGGTAGTTAATGGTTGCAGGGTTATTAACCCAGTAGTGACAATGTAGTAAGCAGCTCTCAGATTGTGCACATATGTCACGCACCTCACCCACAAAGCCCATTCTGTATGTTGTCCACAACACTGAGTCAGCTATTGCTCCTAGGTCATGGCCATTCACATACTTACATACGCAGATGCCTCCCATTTTTCTGTGTGGTATGGGCTACAATGAAGGAGGAGTACAAAACATTAACCCTGTTTTACTGTAGCTGCTACTGGTGTGATATGCACATGTCACTCAGACACCTTTTGTAGTGTTGCTTCTGTCAACAGGCCACTGGTAGAACACTCCTGTGACATACGAAGGTACATCTAGTATACTGAGTGTAGGTGGAACACAGTATGGGTGATAATGTCCTATGACCTGTCACAGGTATGCTATGCAGTGTGAATTCATTGGTACTGTCATCTACATCTGTACTGCTAACAACATCTACATTGATTAAGGTTCATGGACTTTCAGACCATACTCAGCAGGGTAATAGTGCAGTGCTTCCCATTATGAGTGGTGTCTCCACTTTGTGGGTTGTGATAACTGTTGGTGTGCTCCATTCATTGTTTTCACAGACTGACATGAACCTATGTTTTACACGGAAGTGTATGCGTAGAGCAAACTGTTTTGCCATATGTGTATCATATGACCAGGGATGTGGACAGGTCAGATGTAGCCTGAATGCACCTTGTACCATCAGAGTTATGGTTACAGGGGCTCTGTAGTGTTCATTGATATTTGATTGTGTACCTGTTGGGGGGGGCAGTGAGTTTATGTTATCCAACACCCTATCTGTATTGCTTATTCATGCTCAGCACTTGTTCAGAGCATGTAAGCTCTTCATGAGCTACTAATTACTATAGCACTCAATCCTAGTAATTTCCTACAGGTAAACATTGTTTGTTCTTACATTTCAAGCTTGCTTACAGTACAACAGCTGTTGTACACACTTACCTCACATATCTTGTGAGAAATGGTTGAATATACAGGCATGTCCAAGTGTCAATTACCAGTGTTATTGCCTGTCTATATGATAAATATGGGCAACATGAGGCAATATCGCAATTGTCTCATGTACACAGTCAATGCTCACCTCCTAACATACGACACTACAGCCTGTGGGAGATGCACATATGTAGCCATGCTGGAGGTAATACTCTCTCCAACTCAGACTGAACCTGACAATCATGTGGGGATGTTAAACATTTGCACCACACCCCACTCATCACATAGTCTCACTAGATCTCCACCACCACAGGTCACACATAGTAAGACTCCAACATTTGCGGAGCCTCTCCATACTACTCTGAGTAGGCAACAGAGGCAGCCCCCATCACCAAACACAACACCAATTACTTATAGCCCACAGACTCATGTGTGCCCATCAACTACAGCCAATAAGGTATTATAACATACCCAACACACTAGTCATAGGTGACTCTGTAGGCGGTCACACTGATGTCCCACTCAGCAGGCTACACAAGGCAATAGTCACTTTCATCTGGCTGTCGGGTAACAGGATCCACAACATAACCTATGCACTCTGGTCACTCCTCAACAGGTACAATATGACTGTCATTCTCCATGTTAGTGTGAATGCCCTGAGATGTAACTTCCTGGACTACATGTACAGGGACATGCAATAGCTCTCCAATCTTGTAGCCCAGGCAGGTATCACCCAAGCCCTGAGAAACATTCTGCATTCGTCCAGACTGATACCACAGTACAACGACTGAATTATTCACTTCAACAGTTGCCTATGCTTCTGGTGTCATTCCAAGGGTATCCACTATCTGTCTGCTTTGAATGACATGGTCGACAGAACATGATGTTTTGGCACAGATGACCTGCACCTGTTGGCCCTGGGATTACGGATAACATCTAAGGCTCTTGCTGCTCCTATACTGCCTGTTTTAGACACATTTCACATAACATATTCACCACCAGAACAGGAACAGGCAAGCAAAACCTGAGGGTAATGTTACTCAATGCTTGGCATCTTCATCTCAAATGTACTCAGCCAAGGCACTCCTTATAATGGACCACTTCAATATCTCTGCAGTGACTGGGACCTGCTTCTAGGCTCCAGAGAGCACCTCTGCACTGACAGGCTATTACGCAGACCACACCTTTCAGTCTTATAACCAGGACCGGAACACCCACGGCGGAGGTGTGCTCATATTTCACAAGGATGTACCCACCTCCAGGCTGGTTGCTTAGCACAATGCATCAGAGGTAATCCAAGTGCAACTAACTGTGGCCAGAACTGCTATACAAATTGTAGCTTGCTACGGATTCCTCACCATGCCCCACGGTTAACGGCCCTCATTTCTTGGTGTACTGGAAAGTAGGGTTCAAACAGGAACTACTGATGTGAGGCTGACACTACCCCACACTTAACTGGGATACCTACTCATGTACCGACACATTAGGCCAACACTTTCTGGGATTCATAAACTCCAATCGGCTGGATCAACCTATACACACCACCACCAAGGCCAACAATATCCTAGACCTGGACATTACCAACATGTGTGACTGGTGTTCCACACCTGGGGTTGTCCCCTCGTTGGTCACTTCCGAACGTATGCTAATCACCTTTGTTATCCACATCCCTGCACCACACCCTTCACGGAAAACACGGTACAATATTTCTACAAAGCCAACTTCAGGCTTCTTATGACAGCAGTAGTAAATGTCATGACACCCGTGCAGATGAACAATATAGTTAAAAATGCTGAAACATACACAACTGCACTTCATTAGCACTTACACGACTGCATGGATCATGCTATCCCAAACAGAGCCATGATGGTACCCACCAGATAACAGACACCACTCTGGGGGTCCACTGCCATGGACATAATGTACAACAGAAGGAGGAGACTGTTGCAAAGTAGAGTACAATCCCATGGGTGGGGTAGCTCCCTGGTCAGCCTCAGTAGGAATCTGAGATCCCTTATCACATCCTCCAAAGCTAGCTACGTACACATTACTGCAACACATTCCAAGGACTACCAAAAAGTGTTATGGAGGTGTGTCACTACTCTCGATGGCAATACCCACATCTATTCTGACATACAATGGTTAGGCAGGAACATTACAGAACCGACTGATATTGGCAACATCCTGGCAGATAGGTTCAGTGCTAACTTTACACCCCTCTCACACCTTAAAGGGCCCAAATCTATATAGGAACAATGCAGAGTCCCTGCGATCACAACTACGCAGTTCAAACCTGCACTCTCCAAAGCCTGGAACACAGACTCCATGTGACCGTCCAACATACCAGGCTGCGATTTACACAAACCTCAGAACGACGTGGCTCCCCACTTGGACAGCAAATTCACTAATAGCCTTGTATCAGGCATTGTGGCCCCTGAATGGTGCACAGCAACAGTTATCACACTCCACAAAGGTGGTGCCACAATGGACCAGAGGAACTATTGCCCTATACGCCTGACTAGACTGTTCTGCAAGGCTATGGAGCACATCATCATGGAAGTCATTCACAGAGACATTGGTGGCCTCCAAACCTTTGATACCACCCAGGTTGGATTTGTTAGGGCCAGACCATGGCTCCTACACCTGGTGGAGTTCTTTGAGACAGTTACCAAGGTAGTAGATGATGGTAAGGAGGTCCACACAGCCTACCTTGTCCTCTCATTGGCTTTCAACACCGTTCCCCAATCTGGTATTGTCAATGTACACATCCACCTGCACATCAACCCCTACATCTCGAGATGTTATGCAAAGTGGCTCACAGACAGGACACACACAGTGAGGGTAGCATACCATAGTTCCTACTGTACATCAGTTACAATTGGCATACCCCAGTCCTCGGTCATAGGGGCCCTCATGTTCGGTATATGCTTCCCTGAGGTACAGGCTAGCACAGAATGACTTTCCCTGAATAGATTTCCAGACGACTGCAAACTAGGAGACATGATTGATTCACCAGCTGATACAGACACCCTCCATAAGGGTGTCACTGTGACGGATACCTGGTGTCGATAACATGGCCTCAAGCTGCATGCCACAAGGTGCAAAGACATCCCCTTTGGATTACACCAATCACCCACTGACTATCACATAGGTGGTAGTCCCCTACATACATAAGACATTATAAGGAATCTTAGTACACACATAGATAGCACCCACTCCTTTGATAACCATATTGCCAAGGTGGTGTGTATATCCTTCTACGTGGCCACCCTAATCTGTAATGGGTTTGTAGCTGGAACAGAGGCAGCCATTGTACCTCTATACTCCTGACTTATGAAGCACGTTCAAGGGTACAACACCCCATTTTGGGTGTACCTTACGGAACAGCAACGGCTTTAAATACCACAACATTAACACACCAACAGGATTACTGATCTCTAAAGGATGACGTATGCAGCACAACTACAGAAACCCCAACTGTACTCATTTGCATACTACATACTCAGAGGTGACCTCTGCTGAACATACAAGGCCCATATCCACAACAATATTGATGGATATGCTCCACATAAGCAACATAAGCAAAAGCCACTGAGAGCAACATGCTCTGGGATATGTACCCAAATGCAACGATGAGTAGGACGTGCTGGAGGGATACATTCTTGAACCGGACACTCACCATGCTTTGGAACGTGATTCCTATGTACATCAGGCAGGGACCCTCACTAGCACTCTTCATGAGATACCGCGATGGGTGGATGGGAGACAGACATGTACGCCAGGGATCATTGCAGTGGCTGTACTGTACACAGGTGCAGGAAACAAATGGCTCTGCTGTTCACAGGCACAGGACACTAACCTAGGGAGGTGCCGCCAGTGAAAACACTGTAGGTGGGCTTACAAATGGACTTGGCCAGACAGCATAGTACCTAACTATGAACCTATGAAGCTATTACATGTCCTTTGTGCATGGATAATTGAGTAGATCTTCCATTTCAATTAGCTATCATGATGTTACACTGTCTGGTGACCAGAAGCCATATGTATCCTGTTATTGTGTATTGTACATGCCAATAGACATACCTTATGTTTGCATAATATAACAGTAATGTTATGTAAAATATTCAACATATCTACCTACAATACTGTACATTTCACATTTTTGAAACAATATCCCATAATGCAAAGCATAATTGCACAGCAGGACTACCTTAGGCATGTTATTCTCGTTATACATCCATACATATGCTACTGTTACAGTATATCAACATATACTATCCCCTGTTATGGCACGTACTTGTTGAACAAACCCTACCACTGACAGCGGCTGGAGTGGATTTGTTATGTTTAAAGCCCCTATGTAGCATCCCTTGTGGTGTATGAGGTGTTTACCTTGTGGCCCACAGCAGTACACACAATTTCTACAAGCATTACTATGCTCAACAAGACATCACTACATAATACCTTTTCCCACTGTATGCATTGCGTACACTTTCATTAATACAGAACAGGCACTACATACACTAACATAATGAGTGTTCTACATACCTTCTTAGTGGTCCGAGTTTACGAAAATATCTGTGTTACTCCTTTCCTGTTTAAACGGTTCTATGGTATGAGCATACGGTTTGAATGTATGGCAAGCCATCATTTTATACATAGATACCTGTAACATGTGGTATCCTGCCACCAATTGGTGTTCCAGATTAAATTATTACATGCACATCAGCTGTGCAGCTACTCCATTAACCAATTACATGGCAACAGTGGGGTATAATTGAATACTCCACTTGGGCGTTGTCCTTTTGCCCTACCTTTGAGGAAGATGGCCTGGATGTGTTTTATTGTGATGAATTGCAACTGCTATATGGAGAGACACACATATTTTGAATTCATGTCCCCCGTGGATTGTGTGTGTCGGCTAGAGTATATAGTTCTACATGTGAGTGTAGCTGTTATCTCAACCATCTGATACGAGACTATTGCAAACAAAACCTGTTACATCGGCGTCTGTTCCATTGTACAACAGCAACAATTTCACATGGCGCTATTACAAGTGTGTGTCTCACATGGTATGTTAACACTTCTGCAGATGTCATTGAGTGAGTGGATGTTTGTGATGTTATTACAGTCTGTATTGCAATTGTTTTGGGTGTGGGGGAGATGTAGGTGGGTGTACATAGCAGATAAAGGTTTGTGGGGACTGCATTTATACATATTCCATATGTGTGTGGGGGCTCCTTCCATAATTGAAGACCTATCATTTAGTAGACTAACCCCCGGATTCACGAATCCTCCATGTAAGACTTAATAAGTCTTACTTGGAGGCTGCAGTTGAATGGTATGACATCAGCGTGCCATGAATATGCATGAGGGCACGCTGACTCAACCGTACGTCTTACACGGACCGTGTAAGAAAGCAGGGGGCGTGTCCGACTGCCTAGCAGTCTAAATGTCCATGCCCCTGCAAGTGTTTAAAATAAAAGCAAATAAACATGAGCGAGTCCGCTCAAATGTCCCTGCACCCAACACCTCACTGTCTGATATTGTAAACCTCCATCATAGTTCTAAAATGCACAACATTAAAAATGTTTTAAATTCCCAAAACAGCTGTCCGTATTTGCGCGTGTGTGCATGGGTGTGCCCTTTGCTTAACTACAGTTAACAACTCTGACATGGAAGAGCATAAGAAAGAATGTTTATGCAAATCACACCAAATAGCAATAGCGTAAAGGTAGAGCATTCGCACAATGAAGAGGCATTCACGGTGCGAGTCCCGCCACTCCCTTTCGTATTTATTTTTTAAATCAGTATATGGAATAATACCTAACATATATGTTTAAACATAACTAAAGCAGTGAAATGGTCAATGTATCAGTGAACAAAATAAATATTTTAAAGGATCCCAATATAAAATTGCCTGCAGTGAAGCAACACTTCACCCAGCGCAATAGAGTTGCCCATAGTTCCATAGCGCTTTACCCAGTGCAGTAGAGTTGCCCACAGTTTAACAACGCTTTACCCAGCGCAATAGAGTTGCCCATAGTTTAACAGTGCTTTACCCAGCGCAATAGAGTTGCCCATAGTTTAACAGTGCTTTACCCAGCGCAATGTGCTTGTGTGGACGTGCGCGCCACGCCAACCAGGGCACCATAGGGCACCGAGGAGCAATGTAGAGCAAAGTTGCTTAAATGCAGCCACACCCCCTAGCCTGTCTGGACAGTATGAAAATAAAATGAATGACAAGGCTCGAACCCAGGACTCTGTGCATCAGTAGCAAAGTACAGAACCTCTAATCCATGACAACATAGGGGAAACAGCCACTGTTAACTTTCATATACTTACTAATGGTAGTTTAACCATTACTAAGCAGGTCTGCAGTCAGCCGAGAATCTTACAAAATGGTGAATGACAAAAAAGTGCGGGAAATGTGGCATATTTAAACCCCACAGGTGGGAATACACGCCATAACTGATTGTAGCTCACATCTGCAGTTAGAATGTCTGGTGTCGGAGAGGGAACATGCTTCCGAGCGCAACGTTGGGGCATCGAGGAGTCCAAATACATGGTTTGGCTCCTTGTCCACCGTCATGAGTCAAGACTCCTGCAGGGTCAGTTCCAAGGGATGGAGTACAAGACAGAGGCTTGGAACCGGTTAGCTCGTGACCTCACCAGTGCCACAGGTGTTCCTTGGACTGGTGAATAGGTCCATCACCACCATGCAGACCTGAAGAGACGAAAGCAGGACCACCTGAACCAATGGATACAGGAGTCCCATGGGATGCGGGATGCCCCACAACTGAGTATGTAGCCATGGAATGCAGTATGTAAGAATTGATAATGGAGTATGTATAATGGTAGGTATGTCTCAATATCCCTTCATTTACTTTACAGCTGCAGGTGACCTTGCTGTGAATCAGCAAGCCTATGCTGATAGGCTGCTAAGGCTGCACCACCAGGCAGGTTAGTGATTATTCTGCATGTATTGTATGGGAGAGAGCATGAAAGAAAGTGTTGTAGTCCAATAATACAGCCATAAAATTGCCTGAATAAGTCCTCTGCATGTACTGTCAGATAAAAACATCACAGAGGCAGAAAAAGAGTGTAGTAACCCATTAAGAAAGGTAACATATGTCTGGAATAATATCTCTGCAGGCACTGTCATATAAAATAAGTGAGTGAGCCTGAAAAAATAGTGTTCTAACCCATTAATAAAGGTATAATATGTCTTGAACATGTCTGCCATATACACCGTTAAAACAAATAAAGGAGTGAGCCTGTGGAAAAGTGTGTAATGTCATTAATAAAGGTCTAAAACCAGGAGTGTGTCTGTGTCACAGAGTTTGAAATGTTGTTGTACCCTTGCATTATACAAACAGTACTGTTTGAAAAGGTGCTGGCAACCCAGAGTTGTGCAGTCTCATATAAAGTGGGTGATGGAAGTGCTAGTACTTGTGAAACATATATACAGTCCACAACAGTCAGTTACTGGCTGGCATGAATAAGTAAATCTGGCACACGTGTAGCATGTTATTTTTCCCCAGAAATATGAGTGTGTGTCAAGAAATGCAGGGTTCTGTACAAATTGAAGTGAAAATGTCATGTGAAAACATCCCAGATATGTAGATAAAGAAATATAAATGCAATCAAGAAATATATAGCAGTAACATCTGCATCCTGGACAGTTAGTATGTCAGATATAGGTCAGGCATATATTGAACTAGCCAAACCCATTACACAACCTAATGTATGGTGGCAAGTGTAATAATACATGTAGGGGATATACACTTGCAGTCACTAGGAATGTAGTGTAGACGAAAAGGTAATTATAAGATGTTAACCGAGGTTTTTTCTACACCCTACTGTATGTGCATAAACCATGCAATTCCACACCTCAATGGGTATGTGTAATCTTAAATATTTGTTGGGACATATGTCCTATTGTTCTATAAATATTTGCATTCACGTTGATGCATGTGCCCTGTTTAAACACCACAATCATGGTGGCCCGTTGCTACCAAATATCCCTGCATGCTGTTGGAATATCCACTGTGGTTCAATATATGCATGTGTTATGCTTGCTGTTCAGCTGTTGTAACCTTGATGTGTTAGGTTAATGGGAATATTACTGCATGCTGTTACAACTAATCTGGAATGCTGTTTTGCTTATGTTGTAATTAAACACACCTAATCACAGAACGTATGGGAAGGCCAGTCCCAGTGGACCCACCTGTCCCTCCTCAGCTGGCGAGTGCACCTGGCACCAGCAGGTCTGGTACCCAGCCCGGGCTCCCCTCCTCCATTGGTCCTGTGCCACCTTCGGGTGGAAGTGCTGCAGGGGATGGGGCTCATCCCCCCAGTGCAAGCATGGGTGGAGAAGGGCTACCTGTCCCCCTTCGAAGGGTCCGGGTTGTGGTGTGTAGGGAGATCCATCGTTCAGTCACTGATCCCCTACGCCAGCTCGAGGCAAGAGTGGCGTGTCTCATGGGTGAGCCTGCCCGTCCTACGCAGCCCCCAGCACAGCCACCCTCGAGGCTGTGAAGGTTCAATGGTGACTGCCCATGGGTGGGGATCTCAGTTCTACTGTTAACATCTGTGGGCTCATGGGCTTGTGATTTCCAAACATCCAACCCCGTCTATTGTGTTCACCCACCCCATGTGTCATACAATGCCCCTGTATGCATCTTGTCTGTCTTGTCTGTTTACCTTCCCAACCTACCTCCCTGGACATACCTACTTCCTCTACCTCACTTCCCACTCTCAACTAAAAAAAAAAAAAAAAAAGGGCAATCTGTACCCACAAAAACATTACGCCCCATACATAGCTTCCCATTTTGCACACGTGTTCATTGGACAGGTAAGCTGATAATTAGAATTGGCAGTACAACATACTTTGTTGTCCTCACCCCTCTCCCAGGGGTGGAAGGTTTCAAATTTCACTCTAAATTCATTGCATATGCACAGCTGTTGCTGTTAAAGAAATGGGCAGCTATGGACCTTCCCTACACCCATCCTGCACATCCCAAGCTTGTTTACCTACTGTCTGTCCCTCTATGTTCCCCCTTTTTCACCACTTTCCTATCTCCCCATTTTCTTTTCTTTAAAAGAAATTAGCGAGGGGGTTAGTGGGAGTAAGCACTTTTAAGCAGTAGTAAGTGGGTTTAAGCGAGTTTGCGCATGTGTACACTTAGCTAAGTGACACTAAGCATCGCGCAAACCCACTTACAACTGCTTAAAAGTGCCTTAGTCACTCTATGGCAGGGCTCTTGTTCTGCTCAGCAGCAAAAGAAAAAAACTTTGCCATTCTCGAACCCCAGATCATTGACACAATAAACTGCATGAATTACCACTAAGCCACAGCAAATATTCGGATAACTTGGTTCTGAAATAAATATATCTTGCATTACAATGAGGGAATGGAAATGGAAATTAGGAATGGTATAACACAAATCCTTTTCTGTGGGTCTTTAGCAGCAGTGGTTGTGGAATTGCATGACATGACTGTGAAAGGAGAACCAGCCATCCTAGCAGGGAATAATGTTACAGTAGCACCTTACAAACACCACACAGTATCAGATCAGGATAAATACTGGCCACAGGAATACAGTGCAATAACCACATTTGTATGGCAGTTAATTGTGTAAGTGAGAAAAAAGTACATACTCCCATGTATCCTGTGTTAGCATTTGGAGGGGTGCGTACATGTCTACACTGAGATGTATGTACTGGAAGCAGCAACATTCAGGTTTGAGTACAACATGCATATAACTGGCTACAACCCTAGCATCAGATAAGAGACATATACCAACCTTCAGCCTGACACAACGGTGTCCAGAGAAAACAATCATGGGCCCCACCTTGGAAATCTGAAAGGGCTACGCCTACGTAACCTAGCATTTTATAGCAGTGGGCTGCAATCACAGTGAGTAATGCAATCACCAAACAGCAGGCTACATGCAATTACTGAATGGTGGGCAGCAATTGGTGCAGAGGCTGTCACATGCACAAGTGCAGATACCTAGAAAAGCAGGCTGTACCTGCAGTCCACACATGCAATTATATCATTGCAGGTGCTGTGAGATAAAGAGTGAGAGAGAGAGAGAGAGACATGGACACAGACACAGACTGAGACAGAGACAGAACAGAACAGAGTGAGAAACTGAGACAGAAAGTTAAATAGAGGGCAAAAACCCAAAACAAACCACCAATAAAAAAAAAAATACAAAACCGTAATACACGGAGCAGGGAAATACAAAGGTAGGGTACGTAACTCACATGTATGTGTTGGCATGTTGTAGATGTTCCTGAAGAGTACTCTACACACTGCAAATCATCCATGTGTGGCAGCAGTATGTATCTATCTGTATCTGCACATGTGCATAGGGCAAGGGACATACTGCAACTGTTAGTGAAGGGTGGACAGATACCTGTCAGTGAAGGTTGATATGTGCATATATCCATGTAGGTCGTAGTGTGTGGCCTAGAAAACAGCATGCAGTGTGCAGGAGCGGCCTTAGCTCAACTGGTGCCCTAGGCAAAAGGGCTCCATGGTGCTCCCTACCACACTTCCTGGTGCCCCCATCCTTGTCTTACTACACCACATAAATAGTGGAAAAGCACCCCTGCTGGAGCGGCGCCCTAGGCGGCCGCCCAGTTGGCCTATGCCTAAGGCCAGCTATGGTAGTGTTGATATAGGTCATGTGGTGGTTAAATGCTGTCTGACAGATTTGTCAGATGTGCTGTGTTACAGCCAGTGAGGCCTGCTAATGCTACAATGGCTGAAGACACCCACATGCATTCTGCACAACACTGTGCAATTTAATCACATACCTGTACATCCCACAACTGTCGCATAAGGGATATCCGCACCATGAAAGGTGGACTGTACATGTGCCTATATGTACATCCATGTGTACAGCAATGTTTGTGTACATGTATGTGTATAGATATGCATATATATAATATATCTGTATATATATATATATATATATATATATATATATATATAGAGAGAGAGAGAGAGAGAGAGAGAGACAGAGAGACATGGGGTCATATGTACCACAACAGGTGTGTGGTAACCAAGGCATGGACTGTAGACAACTGTTGATACTGCAGTGCCATTCCACCTTCCCAAAACAGTGTACCCATTAACTACCACATAGGTAGAGATCTACCTAACAGTGAAGGTGTGATAACGGAACATGGGACACAGGTGGACACAGCCTCCGCTTTGATGAAGACAGTGCCACACTACACCTGTAATCTGTCTGTGTGGTATCTGTCATGACAACAGGTGTGTCATCTATGAAAGTATAGGGTAGAGTTCCCCTCTACTCATCACAATGCCCTGTGTGGTATGTACTTCACATGACAACTACACCAGGTGAACAGACCACAGAAAAACCTCCCAAAGGGTAATACTGACCGCAAACAGATGCCATATGCAGACTGACTCACAAAACCACAACTACACTGTATTGCATTTTGGCCACACATAGGTGACCTCTGCCGGACATACAGAAGTATGTCACACCCATAGCTGGGTGACAACCACCATGGCAACATATCACAAACCCTCTGGGATACACGCTCCAGGGCCATAAACCTTGTCAGCTCACTAAACAGCACATGCTGGAGGGGTAGGTTAACATCTCAGAGATATGCCATACACCGGAATAGGCCACATAGCAATAGCAATCAAGGCTCCTCCTTAGCAGTTGTTATAAATACCCCTGATGATTGTGTGGGAGATTGGTAATACACCCCAGAAACACCTATGTGGTTCAGGTTGGCAGGGGCAAGTGAAATCAAAGTACATGTGTGTCAAAGGCCAGGGTAGCATATGACTAGGCTGCCGTAGGCCCTAGGGCCAATAGCATATTACCTACCTATGACACTATGCACTCACACATGTACTTAATGCAATAGCTGCTATGTGAGGTTGAATAAGTGTAACGCTGAATGTGTGCAAGGTCTGTAAAGGTGTGATAGCTTAGTGTGATGTTGTATCTGACATGGTAGTGCCTATCCCAGCTGTTAGGACAGCAACTGATGTGTAATGTACAGTTAGGCAGACATAGTAGTACGGCATATGATGTGACGTAGTCCTCCGTTGATGAATGTGGTGTCTCATTGTAGGCTAAAGCAATACATGTATGCTTAGTGAGTGGTACTGCTGGTGAATCCATCACCAATATGAACTGTAGTACTACCTGAAGCTGTAGGCCTAAACAGCACAGTATGGTGTGTGTTCACATTGCTTGGAAACAATGTCATGTGTGTTTCCTGTAGTCTACACAGAGGACAGAATGCAGGCATAAGGGTGTGTAAGTAGTGGTACACAGTACCATATGGTACACAGGTAATGCTCATCTATGTTGGCATATAGTGGTGCGTTGTATGTTTGCCTGATGTGTGTGATTATGCCTGTACAATGGCTGCAATCATATATGTGTTACAGGTTAAACATGTGTATCCAGCAACAGATATAGTCTGTTACAGCAGTATGCCACCTATAGTAACAACTGGACATATCTGTTAGGCAGGGCTATGGCATCAATGACTAGAGTGGTTGATCGGTACTACTGTACCTGTACTTTACATCCATTGCAATGGATGACATCTCTGTTCGTGCATTGGTGTGATATACACCCCTGTCTTGAGGTTGTGCAATGTGTCACAAACAGTGTGTCGGGTACTGTTATATAGTGGTGTGATATATAGATTCTTCCAGGCAGTGTTAGTTAGTTTTGGCCTGAGGACCAATAAGTGGTATTGAACGTGTGTAACCTCTGACAGACAATAGGATGGTATATATGTCAGTAAAGTGATATCTGTGGGTAAAGGTGTAAAGTGTGCCACAGGACACTCTCACACATATTGTTCATATCTTTTTCAGCCAGATGGCCCACCAACGCAACCCAGCGTACACAGCGGATAAGGAAGAGGTGATACTCGACAGCCTATTGCAGTGGTACACAATGCTGCTCTCCAGAAACAGCCAGCAGGAGCGGACTGCACTATGGCAGGAACTTGTTTGTCGGGTAAATGACATAGGCATGCATAACTGGACATATGAGCAGGTACACCATCACTGCAGTGATTTAATTCGACAAGTCCGGTGGCGTGCGTCTGATATCCAAAGACAGCAGCTTGCCACAGGTGGTGGAGTGGCCATTCATCCCCCCCTCACCAGAGCGGAGGAGCTGCTCCTAAGTGTGGTGGCTCCTGGACAACAGCTGCATCAACCTCTGACATGTGTTGTAATGGAGGCCGGAGCCACCCAGCACATCCACCTGGAGCAAGCAGGTAACATGTCCTATCTGTAGACTACAGTTAACTGTATTGTTAGATTATGTCTATGTGAGATGTGTACTGTGTGTTTAGCAGTTCTGCTGCCTAGTGTTGTGCAATATGGATAGTTTGAATAATATCCCTACACCTGTGACTGTTGACTGTTGTTGTACTGCAGTTTAGCATACCCACTGTAGCAATGCCACAGTTGTGGCCACTTGCGAACCCTCTCATATTCTCATAGGTCCCTCTGGTGTGATGGCAGGGCAGCCAATCCATGCTGGTGAGTGTGTTATACCTGCAATGTTGGTAATGAAATATGCATGTCATAGGTGAGGTGTAGGCCATGTACACGTAACACACCTACGCATAATGTATGCCGTGCATGTTTGCTGTGAGACATTGCACATCTTAGTAATGTCAGTAGCTGCCTCAATGACATGCAATACACAGAGCATGACACATAGTTGTGGCAACCCCGTACTGCACATTGGATAGGCATAGTTGCAACACCTGTACACAACATAACACATTTATCAGATGCAGTACACAAAGTTATGCTACATATGGTGTAACCACACACCCGCTGTAAGGTCACACTTCAGTATCTCACATGTCATCCACACACACATGATGTACCTCAGGGGTAGAGGCCTATCATGGGGCTGTGCCACACTCTTCAACACATAACACAGTCATGTTAGGCAATGCTCCCTACTGGGCACCTCATGCACCCATGTACAAAGTGGCTGTGTAATAGTGAACATATCCACGGCACTGCAGTTCAGGTACAGCATGCTAGGCGGTGGTCTGTCACACAGTAGTAGCCGTGAGTGACCACAAGATGCATGATGATGATAATGGCACATGGTACTACACCCCATCTGGTTACAGTGACCACAGTACTACACATAGCAGTCTTTGCCGTGCACCTCATTGTTCTGTGTGTGCAAACATATGTACCTATACACACCATGCATAACATGTTGTGTGTGTGCTTACATATGTTAGTATACATATTTTGCACAACAGTCGCCATCTGTACAAAGAGTCACATATATGTCCTGGAATGCTATTGGGTGTATAGGTCACATGACACACATTGGGTATGTGTAGTGTTTAATGTTGCAGTCGTGTAGCATGCCATGTCATTGCTGGCACTGACATATCTGCAATATGTCCCACACTCACCATAACCACTGTACAATGTCCATGTCATGCATTGGGATTCCTTCACGTCTACATGCACCACTCATCCCATATCTGTACATTGCATGCATTTGCTACACCTGTGCCCACTATTATGTGCTATGGACACAGACACTGTCATCAGACAAAGCAATCTATGTGTCACACAGATAACACATGCAGCCATGGTATGTATACCATTGAGTGATGGTGCACATGAAATTGCAGAGCAGATAATGCTTGCACAGCAATGTTGTGTCCATGTACACATTGTGTTCCAGGATGTAGCCAATCACTGAACAACTACACACATGCATCAAAGCCATGTATAATGTCATCAGACAGGGCTGTCTATACTTGCACTGCATGGTGCTGAGCAACACATGGTCTGCATGCTGACACATGTGTGGTGACTGTTTGTCTTGTGATACTGTCACCCACCATCACCCACTATTGTGTATGTGTTGGATTGCTGGTGTGTGTGTGTGTGTA
This sequence comes from Protopterus annectens, assembly GCF_019279795.1. Lineage (NCBI taxonomy): Eukaryota > Metazoa > Chordata > Ceratodontiformes > Protopteridae > Protopterus > Protopterus annectens. Next base: position 1,725,062,215 of record NC_056741.1, on the reverse strand, counting down.
TGTGCTGTGGTGAGCTGTTTATTTCTGTGCATGTGTGCATGTGTTAATGAGTTCATGTGTGCATGTGTGCTAACATCATGTACAGATTGTAAAGTGTGTTTCCTGTCTTCCTTCCACTGGTGCTGAGTTAGGGGTGGCTGAATGCAACAGGGAACCTGATGTCACCGCCACTAACAGTGGAGATGATGAGACATGTATTGTGGCACAGGAAGGTCTGACAGGGTCTGTCATTGGTCCACCAATCGACAGTACACAGCGATCAACCCCATCTATGCGCACACATACTGCCAATACATCCCTCGTCACCAATGGCCATAGCTGAGGGACAGCATACAGTTGGCATTAACCAGGAGAGTGTGGTACCTATGGCACATGCATCCCCTCACAGCAGCCATAGCTGGATTACTGGAACAGTACCACATAGGCGGATGTCCAGGGGTTCTCGGGGGAGCACCACTGGTCATATTGCCCCTGGCAGGCGTGCCCCCAGAGGTATTACAACCTCCAGTATGTTCCGGGCTGTAATGCAGGCACAGGCACGTATGGAACGGTACACCCGACAGGGACTAAGGGCACATAGGGCCCATTACACTGCTATCAATGACAGCATCCGTGACCTTGCCGGTGCCATCCGGAATTACACTGAGGTCATTGATAGCCATTGGAGGGAGACATTAGATCTCCTCCACAATGTGTTAGCCATGAGCCAGGACCGTGCGGGATGGATGAGAAGCCGACACGGACACATTCCAGCAGCAGCATCAGCTGGCAGTCGTCATGGACGGACCATGGATCACAGCTGGTCCCATAGTGGCAGTACCAGCCCCAGCAATGCTGTCCATTGACCATCCTACTAGACCACATGCACATGGTGCTGGCCAGTCCCAGCAGGGACGTGGGTCCAGTCATCATACCTCTGCCTCTGATGATAGCACCCAGTCAGGGTTGGTACCCGATACTGCCCATAGCACCCCTGCTAGGCACAGGTACTGTGTCTGTGGCCAGAGACAGTGATCTGTACGGCCTAGCAGGTACAATCTGTGGCTGTCCCACAACCGCCTGTATATGTCTGCCACATGGTGAAGTTGTGTGCATGCAGATACACACACATTTACCATACAACTAGGGCTCACACATACACACACACATTACATCAACATTGGCCCATGCAGTACTGTTGTCCCTCACACACACACACACACACACACACACACACACACACACACACACACACACACACACACACACACACACACACACACACAGACATGCTGATTGGATGAGTCAATGTCAGGCTCTGGCAAACTTACAACACACCCTGTGCATATGATGACACCTGTGCCACCTCCTGTCATCTGTCACATTGATGCAGGAATAGGCTAAAATGGTTCTGATGCACAGGGTGACATTATAGCAGTGTAGCAATAGTAGCAAGTTGCCAACAGGAAAGTGTACTGATATCCTTGTAAGTATATCTGAGCAGGCATTATGCATCACAGCTCTGATAGTCATTGTAGCATTGTTTACACCAGTGTTAGGTCTGAGTATGTATTGTCCACCCATGTGCCACTTGGCTGAAGTGTACAGTGTTGCCAGCATGTGTTAGTGAGTGGACAGTACGTGTGTGATGTGTGCATTACAAATTAGCGGGTGTACATCTCTGAACATGGTGTGTGCGCACTGTCTGCATGTACGTGCATAGTGGACACGTGGGATGTACGACATACCCTGTTCTACACATTGTTAACATCACATGGTATCTTTCGATGGCCAGTATGCATTCTACTACAGATATGTACTAACATGGGTACATATGTGTGTATGACATGGGTTGGCACTATGCTGTGGGTGATACAGTTGATATCTGTCAATGATCTGCAGACTGGTAGTATACACCACCTCAACAGCATGACTATAACCAATCATTAGATGATGTCCTGACAAATGACTCACAGTTGTAGGGAACTCAGTAACAGTTGTATCCTTCCAGTACTATACTATAACCAGTAACCAGTGGTATTGACCGCCACACGTTCCTGGGACCTCACCTGTGTGGCATATAGCCCTCTTAGGTACATGCAAACACACTAGGGATATGTCCATCCACATCTGGAAATGCATGCATTGGCCTACACTGCATTCCCCGGATGGGATGCATATCCTACACAAGGGTATCATACAGACATATACCTGTTGTCCAATACATGCTGTATAGCATTACGCCATCTATGGTATAGTCATCCACATTTACTATACCTACTATCCCGACATTACCACATAGGTGGTAGCCCTGAACATGTATGTTGGGTACCAATGTGTACAGACAGACATGTGTTATGTCATCTGTCCCTTGGTATCCACATATCCATAGGTATTGTGGGGTCCCTCTGTGTTTCACATAACACATTAGGGGCCTGCATGCATATCCACAGGGCTGGTGCACACCTATAATGACTGTCCATTATTGCCAGTCATTGTTGTGTATGAACATGTCTGACATATACCCCAACAATTACCCTCACTCACAGTACTCTATAGTACGTGTCATGGGTGTGTGTGGCAGGGATGTCCTTGGCCACGGATCACTACATTGGCTGGGCTTGAAGCATACATACATATGTGACCTATGATCTGAGAAGCAGTGGCACAATCTGTCGAAGGTTACAAATGTATTCATGTAGTATGCAGGCTTCACACCTATGTACTGATTGAGGTCACACGTGCACAAATTTATTTGACACGCAGATACCCAATGTGTGCAATGCACATACTGTTTGAAACATATGTCATACCATAGTACAAGCAAAACCCCCACTGCATTGGCCACCTGTGGTACACACACACACTCAGCTTTTGCAGGACTCAAACCCCTACCTATTTATGTTATGATACTAGAGAGATACGCATTAATACGGCACGCTATATGCAATACAGGGTAATGTTTGTTCTCCTTGAACATTTGTAGGATGCTGACATCATCGAACTTTCCAAAGAGGGATGTACCTCTCTTAATGTGTTTTCCCATTCTCCAAAAAGTCTACTGAGGAGTTACAAAGGAAATCACACACATCCCCCGCCCACACACACACACACACACACTTGGCACTTGCAGGACTCAAACCCCTACCTGACTATGTTATGATACTAGAAAGATACGCATTAACATGGCGCGCTACATGCATTGCTGGGTGGTTTTTGTTCTCCTTGAATATTTGTAGGATGCTGACATCATCAGACTTTCCAAAGAGGGATGTAGCTCTTTTAATGTGTTTTCCCAGTCTCCAAAAAGGCTACTCTTCTCAAAGGAAATCACACACGTACACCACCCCACACACACGCACTTGGAGTTTACAGGACTCAAACCCCTTCTTAACAATGTTATGATACTAGAGCGATACGAATTAACATGGCACGCTATATGCTTTATTGGGTGGTTTTTGTTCTCCTGGTATATTTGTAGGATGATGACATCATCAGACTGGACATGGTCATGTGTGTACACATTTTTATGCAATCCCAGGAATGATCCATGTAGGTCGGCAGGTATCAACAGCTTGTACAGGACCCCATGAGTCTCACCTTGTGTGATCTATCTGTGGACACATTGCCATCCTTTCATATGTCAACACATATCTATGCACAGATTGTTGGTTTTGTGGATACGACATGTGTCTGTGATGTTGATGAAGAGCTGTTCAAAGTCTATGTGGGACATGTGTAGCTCTCTTCCGTGATGTATGTCCTAGGTGGCTGCCTTGCAGACAGTGTAGCATGCTTGGGAACCATGATCTTCACATGAACATATCACAGTTGGTAGGGTTGTGTGTTTGTCGGTTTCCAATAGCTCTGTTTATGACTTCTGCCATGATGCACTCCATGGTGTTTCAGATCAGACTTTATAGGCTTACTGGACTATACTTCCCATGGTGTGTTGTGCACCCACACATGTGGGGAGTGCCATATGTTGCTGTAACACATTTGACAGTTCCAGGTTCTGTGGAGTGGGTGAGGCTCAACAGACTGTTCAGGTGCAGGGTCTGTTTGTTCTGTAGTGCATGCATGACACATATTGGGAAACAATGTAATCCAATTGCTGCCATGCTTTTGGCTTTGGGGGGAGATGTTCAGCCATTCTACACGTGATATCTCCTGGTATGATGTCAGGGACTATCGTCAGTGGGGGGTGGGTATATACATGGGCCTGTCTGACAGGATGTCGGCAATGTCAGTAAGGTACAGTTGTCCCTGACTCAGCACATATATGTGTGTACATTACTATTTATTGCATAGCTGAAGGACATGTCATGATTCTCAGTCTGGACTCCTTCTTAGCTACTCTTTACAAAACACCGACAAACCTGAGCACTAATCCCGGTTATACTCTTTTACACACTTAACACCCTACTGATCCTTTGTGATCAGGCTACAGAGTATGTCATCATAATACAGTGGCATGTCCAGGGGTCGGTTTCATGTGTACTCTCCAGTCCAGCTAGTGAATATTGTGGTTATGACACAATGCCACATCTGCCTCATGTACTCAGGCAACCCTCTCCTCCTCACGTCACACTCACATATATGTGGGAGATGTAACAATATTGACATACAGGACGCTGAGCTCTCTCGACCCATGACTGGCATAGTCTATCAGGTGGTGAGTGTGACCACACACACCACATATCAGTCTCAAATACACAGATAGTGACAGCAAACAAACCACATTATCACACATACACATATTTGGAGGCTCTATATACACTCTGCCTAAGCAGCAGAGACCTCCAAAGCAGACATACATACAACTGCTACCCCACTACAATGCCCACATGTCACACAGTTCACAATGTCAGTGTGCCACACAGTCACTGCCATCTGGGCCAAACAACACATCTGATACACTTGCTATAGGTGACACTTAATGTCAAACACACTATCTTCCCACTCACCAGGCCAGACAGGGGAACAGTCACTTTGAGCTGTCTCTCAGGTGCCAGGATCCACCACATAACACATGCACTCAGGTCACTCCAAAGCAAGTCCAGGACTAGCTCCATCATTGTCTATGCTGGTGCGTACAACCTCAGACGTTCCTCCCTGGACCACATGACATGACACATAGAGAAACTCTGTGATCATGTAGCCCAGCCCAGTATTACCCTGACTTTGTCTAGCATCTTACACTCACCAAGTATGATGTCACAGTATACCAACAAACTGATCACGTTTAACAGTTGGCTAGCATATTGGTGTTATTCAAAGGGAATACAGTGTCAGTCACCCTGGGGTGACATGCTCAATATGCCACGTAGCTTCCCTATGGACAGCTTGCACCTGTCACCATTGGACTTTTGATTACTGGCTAGGGCACTTGCTGCCACCATACTGCCCTATTTAAGCAGGACTCAAAGGATAGAACCACCTCCATACACATTACAGAGAACATGACACTGAGGGTAATGCTGCTCAACACCAGATGTCTTACCCTCAAATTGCACCCACTCAGGAATCTCCTCAGTATGGAGGATAGCAATATCTGTGCACTAACAGACACATGGTTGAGGCTCCCACATGCACACCATCACTACCAGGTTGTATTTTGTACCATACTTTCTGACCACATAACTTGCAATGGCCAACACAAATAGGAGGAGTATCCATATACATCACAGATACACATACCTCCAGGTTGGTAGCACTGCACAATGCATCACGGACCATACATATGCACCTAACATTGTGCAAATCTGCCTTTTGGTTTGTTGCCTGCTACAAACCACACTCCCCAACACAGCAATCTCAGTCAGCTTTCCTGGGAACATTGGACAATATGAAGGTCTCCCCAAGCACCATTATATTGGATGATGTCAAATACCCACACATTGACTGTGGATAGTACTCAGGCCCTAACACCCTCGCCCAACAGTTGCTACTATTTCTAAACTCATATGCTATGATACAACCTTTCACCACACCCACAAGAGGGGACAACATATTGGACATGATCATCACCGACATGGGGACTCTATGCTCCACACTTGCGATATACCCCTCGTTGGTAAGGGCAGAACATACTTTATCTCACTGGACATCCTTATCCCGTCCTCACACCCATCCTGGGTAATCTTGGTGAACTTCCCAAAAGCAAATATCACACTCCTCCAATCCACGGTGGTATCCCTCAGAGACCCTGGGTCAGTGGTAAGTATGGCTCAGACTGCTGAATCCTTTACATACACATTCTATGGACACCTAGTGGATCGCATGTATCGTTACATCCAAAATAACAACTGGACTCACTCCTCCAATGGCAGTGGACCTGTCTGGTAGACCCCAGCCATTAATATGCTTTACAACAAATGAAGGAAGCTACTATATGATAGAGCACAATCCCAGACAGGGAAGGCATCTGTGATCTGTACTAGCGGACTGCTACAATCACTTGGGTATTTATGTCAGGCACGCTTCTAACAGACAATTGCAGCAGACACGTCAAACACTCACAAGGCCTTCTTCAGTTGATTCAGGTACCTGGCTGGACACTCACTGATATGCTGCGTGTTACCTTATACTGACTAAACATACCCTGAACCCACTGACATTGCCATCATCCTGGCAAACAGGTTCAGTACAGATGTGTCCTCCCCATCCCCCCTAAGGTGGTACTGTCCATACCAACAGAGTGCAACCTCTCAGACATCACGAGTAAACAGGTGAGTGCTGTCCTCCCCACAGTGGACAACACAGCATCAATGGGATGAGACGGTGTCTCGGCCTGTGTTGTACACAGCCTTCATGACAGACGTAACACTCACATTACATCACTGTTCGATATAAGAGTTACTGCAGGATATGTACCCACAGAATGGCGTACAGCGATAGTGGTCCCGATCCACTGAATACTGCCACAACAGACCACAGACAATATCAGCCTAAAAGGCTAACTAGCCTGTTCTGCAAAGCTATGGAGTGTATTCTAATGGGAGTCATGCACATAGACATGGGAAACCTACAGACACTGGGTCCTACACATTACAGCATTGTTGTGGGCAGATCATGCCTGTTGGACCTGTTCATATTCTTTCAACAGTTACCAGGTCCATAAGTGTTGGGACGGTTGTCCACACAGCCTGCCTGGACCTTGCACAACCCTTCAACACAATACCCCACTCGGCCATTATGCATAGGCTCACCAGCATCAATATCGACACATATCTGACATGATGGATTGCTAGCTGGAGCAGGGATAGCACCCACATGCTCAGTGTTGCAGGTGCCATGTCTGACTATACACCAGTTACACATGGCATCCCACAAGGCTCAGTCCTGGGACCTCTCTTGTTCAGTATATATTTGTGTGATGTACAGACTATCACAGGAGGGATATGGCTGCCCATGTTCGCAGATGACTGCAAACTGGGTGCCATAATCAGCTCTCCTGCTGGCACATGCATACTCATACAGGGTCTCACAGAGATAGGTTGACTGGTGCCTGAGCCATGGCCCACAGCTACATGCCATTAGTTGCCTAGTCATCCCCTTTGAGGATAACAAGATGCCCACACATTACCACATAGGTTGTAATCCATTACATACAGTAGTAGCTGTTCGGGTTTGGGGACATGACCTGTTCGTACTCTAACCTTTGACAATCCTATTGTCATAGTGGTTAGACAGTACGTCTACATAGCCCACCATATCCCACATGGTTTTACATGTTGATCATGTGTGGTCATTGTGCCCCTATGTTCTTCATGACCATGTTTGGTTACTATGCCACCTTTGGGATGTACCTTACGTGACACCTGCAGCAACTGTAATGGCCACAAAAGTTACTCTTCGAGCAGATGTAGGGACTCACACAGATGCCCTGCACAGTTCTGATACAGTAACTCCAGCTCTACTCAGTCGCTTACCAACTACACGGATGTGTTGTGTGCCTGTAGTTGAAGGCAATATCTGACCCAGACTTACTGGACATGCTCCACCTCAGGATATCCGACTCACTTGCTGCTACACACTCCAGGGACATATATCTCAGCACTGATGTTAAAAGGACATGCTGGGGGGACAGATTATTATCAGAAAGCTTCCACTCACTCCGGAGTGTAGTCCCAGTTTTGCATAGGCAGAGCCACCCACTGAGCACCTACAGGTGACATCTTGACAAGTGGATGGGTGACCGCATGTTTACCCATGGGATATCTTCTGGGTCCCTGCTAGACAGAGGCACAATACACTGAACGTAAATGGGCTATCTTGTGTGACCTAATATTCACAGGCACAGTGCTCTGATTTGACTGGGTTGCAGTAGCCAAACACACTCTGGCTATGCCTGTACATGCCCTAGGACAGATAGCCTAGTATCAACCTCTGAACCTATGATAATTTTCATGATGCACAATGTTTATTGCAGATACTGTTTGTAGGTTTTTATCATCTTTGCTTTCACACTGCTTAGGTATCTGCAGAACATATTTGCTTATGGCAGGGTTCCACTATATTATATACGTGTCTGTTGTCATATAAGTGTGTGCAGAGGGCAGATTGCTGTGTAGTGAGAGGTTCCTGGGTTAACACATGCAACTGCCTGCTATGTGTGGCCCAATGCTTTACTCCAACATGGCCTAAGTGTGTGAGCATGCCCAGTTCAGACTGTTAGTGTTCTGTTGCCTGACATTTGTCTCATGTATTCAAGTGTGTGAGTATGCCCAGTGTGACCTTTCAGTATGTTGCTGTCTGAGGTCCACTACATTTGTTGATGTATGTCTACATGTCCATTATTAACATTTGTACTGTGTGTGTTGAAAGTCAGGTTCTATTCTTACTGCAGGACTCACCTTTGTGTCATAACTCAACAGGGATTATGCTGTACCTGCAGGTTTCTGTGAAATACATTGCATTGACTTATCAACATTTCTTCATACAAGCTAACCACTGCACTGCTGTCATGGTTTAGTGGTTGTATACTATGACTATAGTGCCCAGTATCCTGGGTTTGAAGCCCATTGCTGCTTATATTTTCATACTGAGCAGACCAGACTGCTTAAGGGCCAGTAGAGCAAATATGAGCGTGTTGGCTTTTGTTCAGCTATGCCGTACCTAGACCCAGCTTGTCCAACATTGCTCAATATTAACCATCATTGCTGGACATTGGCCAATATTACTCTACATTGACCACATTTGTAGTAGTTGGTGCGTGCGATTTTGTTTACATTGACTTCATGATGGTAAATGCTGTTTAGCACTGCTTTATATTGCTTAACACATGGCAATCATACCTCAGGTGTTGATGCAGGGCTGCCTATGTCGGATGCACATACTACACTCCCTATACATGTTTGAAAGCAGGTAGTGTCAACGTAGGCATCCCTTTTACTATATGTGTGGGTCAGAGAGGTATCATTTCCAGAGTTCCTACTGAGCCAGTGTATGTGCTATGCATTGCCTCTTTGCCAAGGCCAAAGCATACTAGGCATGCCTCCTTCTGCCTACTGGGGCAGGCTCAGGTTGTTCCTCCTCTGAGTCACGCTCTGCCTGTGATGGCCTTGGCAATGGTGGGTGGCTGTTTGGCCCAGGCCTATGCTGGTCCTGCTGCAGCTGTTTTCACAGGATCATATTGTGTAGCATAGCACATACCATGACAATTTGGGTACATGTAGTTGGTGAGTACTGCAAGGCTCCACCAGATGTGTCCAGGCACCAGAACCGTGACTTGAGCAGCCCAAACACACGCTCGATTACATTTTGTGTTTGTGCGTGTGCCTCATTATGGCATTCCTGTTCAGGTGTGTGTGCGTTACTGATGGGTGTCATCAGCCACGGCTCCAGTGCATAGCCAGCATCCCCCACTAGGTGACCATGTGGGATGTCCCCATTGGCAAATGTCTGGTACAGCTGTGTCAGATGCCAGATATGGGAATCATGGTAGCTTCCAGGGCAGCCAGCACACACATTCAGTATTATGCCCTGGGCATCGCACATGACCTGGCAGTTGATGGAGGGGGAGCCCTTGCAGTTGAAGTAGACCCTACCCTGCTCACTGGCTGGTGCTTTGATGCACATGTGCATGCAGTCTATTGCACCCACTACCTCAGGGTATTCTGCTATTTGCTGGAAGAGACGCATATTGCAGGCCAATACCTCACAGGAATTGGAGGAATATACATGATCACTGACATGTGCTGACATGGCATCCAGGAACTGGTGCAGTTCCCTGGATGCTGATGCCTGTGATATCCCCATCATATCACCAGTTGGTCTCTGGAAGGTACCAGTTGCTAATATTCTTAGGCCAACACATACCTTAGTTTCCACTTTGATGGGTTCCCCTCTGTTGGTTCTGTGTGTGAGGCGTGGCCTGCACAGCTCAAAAATTTGCTGCAAGAGGTCTCTGTCCACTCTATAGCACTCCACTATCTACAGCTCATGTAGCCCCTGGTAGATAACGCTGGGCGGGTACACTCTTCTCTGTCTCCTCACTGTGGGTTGTCCAGCAGTATTTGCATTATTACCACCCTCAGTATGTTGCATATGTCGCCTTATAACAGCAATGGCAGCCCCTAACATTTTTTGTCTCAGTGAAGCCTTTTCAGTTTTCACTTCTATTAGCTTACTGCAGTGTTGCAGTGTCTCTTGAAAGAAACATAATGGACTGTTGTTTGCAGAGTTTTAAGTGCTGGGCTGGGCTGGGCTAGTGTTCTGCCTGGGTAATTGCCTGACTCTGATTGTTTTCACCCTGCTAGCTCTGCTAGCACTCCCTGGTAACTTCCACTATTTGGTGTGCTTACTTTTTCCTTACTGTTTCCCTGGGGGGGGGGCACTGCGCACACAAGCGCAAACACGCGCACAGCAGCTAACATACGCGCACACATGCTTACATGGACTAAAGCTTGCTAATTCTTCTTAAAACACGCGCACACCGGTGCAAACATGCTTACAACTGTTTACACAGCCTTACATATGCTTACTCAAGCCTACATGCACGCACACACGCTTACACGTGCGCACATTGTCTTACTCGGGTTTACTGGCGCGCACACGCATGCACGCACGCTCAGCAAGAAACTTTGGTGTTATCCACGTCATACACCTTCGATTTCTTGACTTTACCTGGCCTACCTGTTGACACACCTGTTTCACTATTATGTAAATGTAAGCTGACACATGTTACTCAGCTCCAATGAGCTTCACTCCTTTCATACATACCCCCCTCATGATGTCACCTATCTTCTACTCTGTTACTCCCCTTATCCTACTCCTATACTCCACTGACTGTGCTCATTTGCTATGTAAACTTGCAATTCACTATCCTAACTCTCATTTGCATAGGACTGCCTACTAATGCTTAGTTACATCTCTTAGACTGAGCTTCCCCCCTTAGCAACCTCTACTCGGTGGCCATGTTGTCTTCAGCCTGCCATTCCCTTGCATTGTAAATTCATTTTAGCTATTAATTATTAATTTTCTGCTTTTTAGGGTGCAGCGCATTTGCGCGGCGCTGCGCTACAGTTAAAACCCAGAGATCGGGATAAAAAAAAAAAGTTATTTCATTTTTAATTTGCATCACTTCCCATTGCCAATGGCCGTATTTTTGGCCATTGGCATGCTTACTCCTGTGAATGCATGCTTTTTTTCCAGCTGACACGGCTCCGTTTTGCTATTTGCAGAACCATACTCAGTTATCAACTGAGTACATTTCTACAAATAACACTACTCCTGCTCGGACATGTTTGGGTTTCCTGGATCACAAATTTACCTCATTTGCATGGATTTTGCCTGCAATTGAGGTAATTTGCATATCCCAGCCCTGTCCGTGTAGGACTAGTTTGGAGAGCTCAGTTGCACGCCCCTACCGGCTCTTCCTGGATTGTTCGGTGGACATGTTGGCTGCATGGAGTCTTACTCTGCTCTAAGTCTCCGTGCAAGCCTTCGTGAATCTGGCCCTAGTACTATGGTTATTGCAGGCTTATTCATTAAGCCATTGTTAATTGGTTGCTATATAGCATGCAGGTGATGTTGATCCTTCAATCCCTCCAGAAATACATCAATATGTAATGAGATGTTGCTACATGAAAGCTGTCTCGTGTATTTCTGTCACAGATATTTGCACTCATTGCAGTTGTGTTGGTGACTGAACCTCTTTGGCTTGGGTTGCCACCTTTTCAAATGGCCATAGTGGGACATTTGCAGGACAGACATCGGGGTTTAGAGGCCGACATATACCCACGATCAGTACAAGGGATAGAACTTATTTTTGTCCTAAATAAAACCTTATTCTTGTAGCACTTTAGTTGCTTATTATGTTTCGTGTAACATTTACGTATTTTAGATACAGGAATAACTATTTAATGCAACTATTACATAATATATGGGACATAATTATGTCCTACAATCTCAGGACATTTGCCCTTTTTAATATTTTTTGTCAGGACAAAACTGCCCAAAGAGGGACTGTCCCTCTGAAAGTGGGACAGGTGGTAACCGTATGCCTAAGGCCGGCTATGACCACACCTACTGTAATAATCTACCTCCGAGTTAGCACGAACAGACACACTATGCAAACACACACACACACATTACAGTCCCATGGAAACACACACCGCACTCTCAACACACACTTACACACACTACAGCAATCAGAAACACACTTAAACACAGTACCTACCTGGACCGCAGGACCAGCAGCAATAACTAAATGTTCCTTAACATCGTGATAATATTCCTCGTGGTTCTAGTGTTCCAGTACTGTGGTCTTTCGGTCTTGAAGCCTCGTGATTACATGTGTCGGTATGTAAAGCATTTGGTAGTTGGCAGTATCCTATTTATTTGTACCTCCATGGTTGTGTACATGTCGTTAACCTATCTATATATTTGCAGATATATGTATATCCGTATATATCAACATACACCTCTCTATCACCCTTTCTATCCCTATTTTATATATATATATATATATATATATATATATATATATATATATATATATATATATATATATATATATATATACAGAGAGAGAGAGAGAGAGTGAACACACCTTTTGTTGGCTACATGGCGGTGTATACTGTTTTCTGAACTCTGCCCTTTTGTGTTTTAACCTGTCACAATACACACCTGCTGTTGGTACATCTCAGGTAGCTTAGTGGTAGGTGATTGTGTACATGGTTGCGTGTTCTACTCCTGGCAGTGGTCGTTTTACCTCTCAGAGCAGGCACTATTAGTACAAGGGTGAATAATGCTGGTTTCACCTGTTCTGGACATCTTTGACCGTGATCTGAGCGAAATTCAGCAAAGCTTAGATCTGTTTTGCACATATCCGTGTAGTCATGTTTAAACTATGCTTACCATCACTTGCCGCCTCATAAACCCGCTAACATGTTCTTAAACGTGCTGTAATGACCTGCATCCAACATCCATTATTCGTGCCATAGGGATTACGTAACGGACCTTGCAGGACGTGGAACCGGGAACATGCACGACACAGTCAGTGGCTTTACCACTTGGTCATCTGGGATTTGTACAAGTGTTATGGTGTTTTGTATGTGGACTGTACTACGGCTGTTCCTCCATACTGCAATCAAATGTGTAACTCAGTTAGTTTACATATGGTTGATACCTATTAATAGTATGTCCAAGTGATGTTTAATGGATGTGCTCCAGCATTGGGAATCTATGTCACAGTGAGCCACACACTGTAATGTGCTACACCTTGACACAACCATAACTGGAGAATGCTGGGGTGACAGATATCTGTCATGGGTACTCCCCATGCTTTGGCACTACATCCCTGATTACATTATATGGAGCCCCTCATTAACACACCAAGGAATCCATGCAGAGTAGGTGGGGAACAGTGGTTACACACATGGATCCCGCAATTGGCTCTGCTCCACAGAAGGACAGTTAGTTAATTGATGGGGTGGTGACAGCAGACACATTTTGCCTAGGCTGATGAATGGCCTCTGACAATCGGGCATGTACCTACCGATGTACCTAGGAACCTATACATACATTATCAACATATGCTGTTAGCTTCGTTTACTGTTCAGGTGTTGACTTTCCTTGTTCCAATAGCTGTTGTGTGTGCAATAGTTGAGGGCTGCTTATGTAGGATTCATACAGTAGGCCACCTATACATTACAATTTACAGGTGGTCGTGTGTGTGCCATCCATTTTACTGTGTGTGCATGTGGAGAAGTGTGTCAGTCCATAGGTGCCTACACTATCAGTGTATGTGCTATATGTTCCCTCTTTGCCAAGGCGTGGGTATATTGGGCACACCTCTGTCTGCCTACTGGGGCTGGCACAGGGTGTTTGTGGTCTGAATCCCTCTGTGCCTGTGATGGCCTTGGCAATTGCAGTGGGCTGTGAGGGCCTTCACCATTATGTCCCTGCTGCAGCTGTTTCCGCAGGATCATATTATGTAGCATGGCACATACTATAAAGATGTGGGCACACATGCCTGGAGAGTACTGCAAGGCTCCACCAGATATGTCCAAGCAATGGAACCGTGATTCCAGCATCCCAAACACATGCTCTATGATGATTCTGGTTTGTGCGTGTGCCTCATTATGGCATTCTTGCATGGGTGTGTGTGCATTTCTGGCTCCAGTGCATAGCCAGCATCCCCCACAAGGTGGCCATATGGGATGTCCCCCCTGACAAATACCTGATACAGCTGTGAGGCATGCCAGATGTGGGAGTCATGGTAGCTTCCAGGGCTGCCAGCACACACATCCGTGATAATGCCCTGGGCATTGCACACAACCTGGCTGTTGATGGAGTGGTATCCCTTGCGATTTATGTAGCACCTACCATGCTCACCGGGTGGTGACTTGATATGTATGTGCGTGCAGTCTATTGCACCCAGTACATCCGGGTAGTGTGCCACATGGTGGAAGAGATGCATATTGATGGCCAACTCCTCCTGAGTTTGGGGGAAGTATATATGCTCACTGGCATGTGGTAACTGGTGGAGTACCCTGGATGCTGATGCCTGTGAGATCCCCATGATATCTCCAGTTGGCCTTTGAAAGGAACCTGTGGCTAGTATTCTCAAGCTTACACATACCTTCGTGTCCACTAGGATGGGTTTCCCTCTATTGTTTCTGGATCTCAGGCGTGGCCGGCACAGCTCAACTATTTGCTGCATGATATCCCTGTCCACCCTGTAATGCTCTACTATCTCCAGATCATGTAGCCCCTGGTAGTTTACCCTTGGTCTGAACACTCTTCTCCTCCTCTGGGGCCTGAGGTGGTTGTCAGCATCATCCTCCACAACACCTTCAGTCTCCAACACATGGTGATGAATCACAGCTATGGCAGCTCCCAACAAGTACATTGTAAAAGTTCCCCGTCTGTTTACACTGATGGTGCAGTGTTTGGGAATACACAAGTGTGTGTGAGGTGCCTTCACACTTTATACTATTGTGCTTTGAACACTGATGATGTCATAGGGTGTGTATGTACAATCGGAGCTGCAGGGTATCTTATGTGTTTTACCACAGGTACTGCTATTGTGGTGCCTTTGGTGTTGAATTACATTTAGCTGCCATGGATTACCTCTTGCCCTTGCCTTAACTTTTCTTAACAATTCCCCTCCCATTGTCTGGCATGCCTCCAACAGCCTGCTTTCTTGTTTTGTACGTTCCCAAACCAGGATTGTCTTGCGAAATGTGTTCTATAGCCGATCTACTGCAGGTTTGCTTTGCTCTGCAGTTACAGTTCTCTTTGCTTTGCAATCCGACACCTCCCCTATCCTGTTCTGCAGGTTGCTGCTAGCAGCCTTGTTAGCTGCCGTCAATGGCCCACTGTGAGTTAATAGGTGTTAATTGCTCAGTTGTACTCCAATTACCCTACTGCGGCATTTCCTTATTGTCTTCCCCTAAACTTCCTTTTTGAGCTGTGGTTTGCAGCGTGTCCTTCTGCTTACCGGGTTTTGGGCATGTTTTCATCCACGTACACATGCGCTTTCGGGCACCATGTGTGCTCTCAGCTAAGCAAAGCTATACCTACATCCACACCCCTATCCTGCGGCTTTGCTTAGCAATGGGCAGCCCGGATTTGCATTGCTCCAATGTGCTTACAGCTACAGTGGCACACCCCACTGCTGATGTCATGTATTCCTCCAGACCACTCCTCGGTGTTGTAGCGCTGCACTGTATGGTACATCCTTAGGCTGGCAGGACGTTTGTGATTCACTATTACTTGCCTCATTTGCATGGCATTGACTACTAATTCATAGTTACAGCACCAAACACTGTCACAGACCCTTAGCAACCCTTGCAGCTTGGTTGTGGTATAACATGCATGCCATTGACTATTATGGTGAAATCATGATTTGTGTTACATTGCGATTTTATGAAATTTGTATATATTTTCCTTGTGTTCCCATTTGTGCACACATGCCCTGTGGTTGTACTTTGCGTTACTGTGGCCATGACATTAAATGTTATTTTTTATGTGTTGTGCATCTTTTCTTATGCCATTGGCTATATATTTAGCCATTGGCATATGTTAACTTTGTAATACATGAGTCTGGTCCGCTTTCATGGCTCCGATGTTCTGTTTGGCAAAATGTAAACCGTTTTTTTTTTTGGTTTACATTTCTGTAGGCTTACGCTACGCCTACACCACTTCATGAATCGCTATGTACCTTCATTTGCATGCTGCAGTACTGCACATGGGGTGTTTAGCATACCTGAGCCAAGAGCTGCGCAGATCTAGCGTACGCTGGTAGTGCACGTGGAATTGCATCATACCTGAATTGCTCGGCAGCCATATTTGGGGTTATACCACCTACGCTACACCTGCTCCTGGCGCAAGCTTCATGAATCCTGGGGATTGTGTATACATTTATATATTTATTTATTTTACACAGCTGTTGATATGAGCATGTACAAGCTTGCATTTATTTATTTCATTTTGTTTTTATAATGAACAAATGTAAAAATGTTTTTATGTGCATCATTTTTAAATGGGATGTATGCATTTATTTTATTGGTGGGGAAGGGCTGTCACATGTTGTAATTGTGTTATTTAAACTGTTTGAACACAATGTTATTGGTTCTGATGAAGCCTGGTATTTGGACTGGGTGAAAGCGCTTAAAAACTATTATATTGTGTACTACATTGTGCCCTGTGGAATTTTGAGTCAAAGCCTTTATTAAAGAAGTTTTTATTACTTGTGGCTGGAGATCGTTTGTGGATCCATTATCCTGTGGGCTGGTGTCTTTTGCTTTGGTTTGGTGCTTGTACTATTTTGGTGTGTATATATATATATATATATATATATATATATATATATATATATATATATATATATACATACATATATATATATATATATATATATATATATATATATCATATACATATATATATATATATATATATATATATATATATATATATATATATATATGTATGTGTGTGTGTGTGTGTGTGTGTGTGTGTGCCACATACTAATAGCTAGGATAATCATGTGTGAAGGGGATAGGGGGAGACATACATAGCTGGCTGTATGCACAGACATATTTCCACATAACTGGTCTTTGGGTGGAAGAGGCAAGAGGCATGGGCTCAAGTTAGCTAAGTGTAGAGCATAAATTAACCACAAAAGTTCCCAATGTAAAATAACAAAAAAAAACAGCAAACTCTATTTCCAAAGTAAAACAGCTTTTCAGCTCATAAAGTAGTATGCTGCAAAGTAAAGCAAGTGTAGCTGGTTCTTCAACCCAAAAGAATCACAAAAAAAGTAATCCAAGCGAGAACTGCATTTAAATATACAATGGAAGAAGTTCATTGGTGCACATGACATAGTTAATTGACTTAAACTCTAGTTCATTTTACATATATAATCCTTCTTCTGATATACTTCTAAAATACATTTAAAAAGCTAAGATAGTTTATTCATCATAATACAGAAGGACATAGTATAAATACACATCTATGACCTAACACAAATGTAAAATAAGATAGTGAAATGTTATAAAAGTTATAAAACATCCTAACTATATAAAATGCTCCATAAAAGTCTAAATATTCAGATATATGATGGTACATGAATTAAAAGTAGTGCAGGTAGGTATGTATAAAAGGGGGAAGGCAACTAAGTGTGTAATCTAAAACATATTGGGTAAAACCTGAACTCCATCAATGACACCAGGAAAATGTCTGCTCAGAGAGGGGGACAATCCACCTCAGTAGACAATGGTGATACAGGTAGTCTAAAACCCTTTTCTTACGTAGTAATGGTTTAACATGGACTCTATCACTCTAAGGCGGACAATCCATCTCAGTTCACATTCAATAAATGTGAATCAACATCTCCACCTCTGAGATTAGGTTCAACTTGTTGTAGTACACTAAAGTTAAAGTAATGGTCAGGTCCTGTATTTCTAACATGTCTGGCAAGTGCATTATGATCAGATGCTATCTAATGTTGTAAACATGTTCTCTCTTATACGTTCTCTAAGTTGTCTGCAAGTCTTGCCTACATAAAATACCGGACAAGAGACACACTTAGCAATATATACAACATTATTGCTGGTGCAATTGGTGCCAGTATTAAAGTAAAAAAATTTTTGTGTTGTCGGATGTTTAAAAGTGTCACTGTTGTCTATATATTGACATTGATTACAATTTTGGCAGGATATTGTATTATGGTCAGATCTTGGTTTCTGGTAACCATGTTCTACTAAATGGCATAAGGTCCTTTTTAGATTGGGTTTATTCTTATAGACAAACCTTGGATTATCACCTACTACTTCTAAGATTTGGTCATCCAATCCAAGGATTCCCCAATGTCTATGTACTATCTCCTTGATCTTGTCAACATCTCTAGAGTAAAATAAGGACAACTTAACATTATCACCCCTACTGATAGCTGGTACTGCTTCAGATGCTTCTTTCCTTGAAAAATAAGGTTTAGCCACTGTGTCTCTCAACTTATCAACCTGATTCCTATTCCTATCTATGTTTCTCATCACATATTTACGTTCCAAAATCTATTTGTAAGTGATTCAATCTCTTTGGAATGTCCTGAGGGCATGGGTTCAAACTGCCCTTTCATAATGTTCTCAAAAACATATCTGGGGTGCATACTATGTCGATGCAACAGTGTATTCCTAAAACAGGGTTTCCTATACACTGATGTATTTAATAAACCACTAGGTAATCTATTTATGCGGACATCTAGAAATGATATTTCAATACTGGAATAATTAATAGTAAATTTCAAGAAATCCGTTAGTCCATTAATGGAATCAAAGAAGACCAAGTAGAGGAGAAAAGAGATTTGGAGAGGTTTAGACCTAATAGTTTATATATTCCAAATATACATCCAGTTATAGAGACGTTCTCCAGAATGGTAGAGAATGATATATATAAGTACTATGATAACAGAAGTAAAAATACTACTAAAAAACGTAATTACAATCTTACCTATTTACAAAAACAAGCCTTAGACAATCTCAGAAATGACCTCTCAATAGTTATAAGACCAGCTGATAAGGGAGGCCCCATAGTGATTTTAGACTCCACTAGATACATCAGTATGATGGATTCTATGTTAAGTGATGGAACATTCTATGGTAATATAAGCCTTTTAGAGGTTGGTACGAAAGTCTTCAAGTCTATGACACTCTAGATGACCTCCATCGTAGTCATATTATTTGGATACCCTATTTGAATATCTTAGAGTTAGGAATCCTTGATACCAGTAATACAAGGCTTACCGAAGATTCACAAGTCATTGACTGAGACCTATTGTAGCAGGGCAAGGATGGCTAACTGAGCCTTTTTCTATTCTACTAGAATATTTTCTTAGACCTTTAGTGGATAGTAATAAATTTATCCTTAAAGATAGCAAACAGTTTTGCTTGACTTATATGAGTTTACTGCTACACTGAAAGATAGGAACCATTTTACTGGTTACACTTGACGTTACTAGTCTCTTCACTATGATTCCTAACCAAGAAGGTATGTTAATGTTTCAAAGACATATTCGTAGTAAATCTAATTTTGAAGAAGGGACAGTGGACCTACTTTCTTTATTTTTAGAGATTGTTCTTGAGAACAATATGTTTATTTTGGAAAGGAGATCTATATAAGAAAGATGTAGCTATGGGGGGCACATCATGCCCATATAGCTACGCCAACATTGTGATGGCAGACTGGGAGGAGAATTTCTTTTAGAAATATGTGGTTTACTACAGGCCAGTTCGAGAGATGACCTTTTTTATCTGGAAAGGAGATGAAGCATCCCTTCTGGAATTCTTTGATTCCATTAATGGACTTTCTTGAAATTTACTATTAATTATTCCAGTATTGAAATATCATTTCTAGATGTCCATAAATAGATTACCTAGTGGTTTATTAAATACATCAGTGTATAGGAAACCCTGTTTAGATATGTTTTGAGAACATTATGAAAGGGCAGTTACATTCCAAAGAGATTGAATCACTTACATATGTGATGAGAGACATAGATAGGAATAGGAATCAGGTTGATAAGTTGAGAGACAGAGTGGCTAAACCTTATTTTAGCATCTGAAGCAGTACCAGCTATCAGTAGGGGGGATAATAATGTTGTTGTCCTTTTTTACTCTAGAGATGTTGACAAGATCAAGGAGATAGTACATAGACATTGGGGAATGATTGGATGACCAAATCTTAGAAGTAGTAGGTGATAATCAATACTGCACCAATTGCACCAGCAATAATGTTGTATATATATCACCACATTGTCTACTGAGGATTGCCCCCCCCTCTGAGCAGACATTTTCCCTGGTGTCATTGATGGAGTTCAGGTTTTACCTTTTATATGTTTTTAGATTTTACATTACACACCCTTCCCCCCCTTTTTATACACATACCTACCTGCACTTACTTTTAATTATGGATGTTTTATAACTTTTATAACATTTCACTATCTTATTTATTTATACTATGTCCTTCTGTATTATGATGAATAAACTATCTTAGCTTTTTATCAGAAGGATTTCTGTATATATGTAATGAACCAGAGTTTAAGTCAATTAACTATGTCATGTGCACCAATGAACTTCTTCCATTGTATATTTAAATGCTTTGTTTTAATGGCAGTATTCTTTTTGGGTTGAAGAACCAGCTACGTTAATTTATTTATGATACGCAACTTGTTGCCTGGTTTTATTCTATAAGTGTAGAGCATGCCCAGTGTGACTGTCAGTACTTACAAGGTGACTCTTGGCCAGACTTACCTGTACTCCAATCCCGGATTTTGTGTGCTGTAGACCATTGGCTGCTGCACCTGTCTCCATACTCCAGTACCTTCCTGACATTTTGTTCAAGGCATTGCCTGGCTGTTTGCTGAACGTAATATGTGACCCGTACCTATCAACTATACAGATTTGCACAGAATGTTCAGATATTTGCCTTATATCTTTGGTTCATGTCACATAACATTGTGGTTTTCTGGCACATTAGTGGCAAATCATTAAAGAGTGATGTTAGGAAATAATGACAAACATTTGAGATTCAGACTACAGACACTTCAGGAGATTCCTGGTAATGCAAGACCTGTTATTCTATCAAATGTTTACATTTGTAAGTGCAATATTCAACATTTGGCTATATTTTTGGGCCTTTGTCCCACTTATGTTCATGGCTTTGGCCAGATTTGTTACTGTAAGAGATTGAGATGTTTGATGTGGCCGGGGTACATGCTGTAACACCACATACAGGGTGACAGATTGTATACCTCTCCCTGTACATGTTTTTGCAGAATGTCCAGCCTATTGCCCCATATGTCTGCTGTGTTTCTTATACAGTTGTGGTTTTCCATTACTATATTGTAAAATGCAGGCACTGAAGTATTGTAACTGCTGAGACATTTAAGTGATGGCCTTCATATTCTGCAGCTAATCTGACCTGTTGCAACCAGCTGTTATACTAGTCACCTTCTAAGTTACTCAAACCATGTATAATGTCTGTCTGTAGGTTTGGACCTCTGTCCCCCCATTTTCTCTGGCTTTGTCAAGTTGTCTTGCAGTAACAGATTGCATCATCATGACAGTCTGTGGGACTCCTACCATATGAGTAACTTACATGCAAAAGTTGCAGATGCTGCCAGCTTCAACCCATCAGTATCATCACCCATGCTAATGTCCTTAGCCCAGTGAGCCACACCAGCCACCCGAGAGAGAGAGAGGTTTAATTCCTCAAATATCAACAGTATACAGACATACACTGAACCCTGCATTTTGTGGGTAGAATATGTAGCCAGGCTGTATCTCACAGCCCTGGAAATGTGTGGTCTGCTGATATATCCTTGCAAACATACTCTGTTAATGCAGTTGTATGGGAACACAGATGTGTTGAGGTAGGGGACTCTGGCACTGACAGTCATGCATCTGTCCAATGACCCCACTGTTTGGTATTTCCCTTGCATAATGCAGTGGGTTTTCCAGCCATATGGCCTCATGAATATTATGGGGAACTCATGATTGGACAGAGTACCTGTTGTCCCAAGTGGCTGTTAGATCTTTGCAAGTTTCCCAGTAGCCCAATATTTTCCCTTGCATACATCCAGCAGGTCTACACATATGCTACCATAGTCAAGTAGCCCGTACATGTATTGCATAGAACAGTGATTAACCTTTCAGATGTAGCTTTTGAAAGACCTGTGTTTCAGAGCTGACTCTGTCTGTTGCATGCAGTACACAACCAATACATGGTCAGGTACTGGTTGTGTGGGCTGCCTGTCATCAATTTTAATATATGTATGCAAGTCAGAGTGAGGTGTCAGTCTCTAGGGCACGAGGTTGTCAATACATGTGCTATGTGTTGCCCCTTGACCAAGGCCAGGGCATACTGGGCATGCCTATATCTGCCTACAGTGACAGCATCAGGGGGTTCCTCCTCTGAGTCCCCCTGTGGGTGTGGCTGTGTGGACCTAGGTACTGGTGGGGTGCTGTGTGTCCCTTCCCTGTGTTGATACTGCTGCAGCTGTTTCTGCAGGATCATATTGTGTAGCATGGCACATACTATAAAAATCTGTGCACATGTGGCTAGAGAGTACAGCAAGGCTCTACCAGATATATATCGAGGCACCGTTAACATAACTTGAGCAACCCAATCACATGCTCTTTGATGTTCCTAGTTTGTGCATGTGCCTCATTATGGCATTCTTTGGTAGGTGTGTGTGTGTGCATTGATGATGGGTATCATCATCCATGGTTCCAGTGCATAGCCAGCATCCCCCAGTAGATGGCTGTATGGGATGTCCCCCTTGACAAACATCTGGTACAGCTGTGATGCATGCCTGATATGGGAATCACGATAACTGCCAGGGCTGTCAGCACACACATTCATGATAATGTTCTGGGCATTGCACATGACCTGCCATTTGATGGAGTGATATACCTTGCAGTTGAAGTAGAGTCTACCCTCCTCACCAGGTGGTGCTTTGATGTGGACATTAGTGTGGTTTATGGCACCTAGTACCTCAGGGTAGTGTGAGATGCACACTGCTGGCTCTCTCCTCCAGGGTTGCAGGGTAAATATTGTAAATGTGTTCACTGGCATGTGTTTGCATGGTAACCAGGAACTGGTGAAATACCCTGGGTGCTGATGCCTGTAATGTCATGTCCCAAGTTGGTCTTTGAAAAGTATCTGCAGCCAGCATCCTAAGGGCTACATAAACCTACACTTACCTTTGTTTCCTCTGGGTTGCATTCCCCTCTGTTGGGTCTGGGTCTGAGTTAAGGGTGGCAGAGTTCAGTGAGTTATTGTAGTATGTCCCTGTCCACCCTGTAGGGATCTACAGTCTCCAGCTCATGTAGCTCCTGGAAGGTTACCTTGGGCCTGAACACTCTTCTCCTTCATAGTCTAGGCCTATTGTCAGCAGTAACAGCAGTACTGACCTCAGCATCTAGCACATACAGATGTAGCAGAGCTGCAGCAGCTCCTAGCATTCTCTCAGTTAAAATTCCCAAGTCTGTACTCCATTGGTGCAGAGTATGGGGGGAAAATCAGATTGTAAGGTGTATGCATACTTTATAGTGCTCTGCAGCAGATGCAGCCTGTGTGATTGGCTAACTATGATGCATTCCACCTGCCAAGTACATCATTAAGGGGTTGGAATGACCCAGTTTAGGTAGAACAGGGTTTGTCAGTAATTTATATATGATTGGCTTTCTCAGCCAATTTCTTTTTTTTTTCCTTTTTTGGTAGCCTTCCTTGCTAAGCAGTGTGGAGCGGTGTGCAAACCCATGCTGCAGGTGTAAACAATGCTCAGCAGTCAATAGACACACCACCATGAACTGGTATGCTCAGCACAGTGGCGAGCTGTGCAGACATGCTCAAACCAGCTTACATACATGCTCTGAAGCTAAACAAAGCTTAACAGCACTGGACATACCCCCTCTGTTCAGCTCAGTGGAGCGACACGCAAACAGGCACTACTGTACTCCACTGTGCTTAAAGAAATAGAGTCAAACCCCTTTTTGATGTCAGCTACCTCTTCTGTGGACACCAACATGGTTCTGGAGCTACACAGGTTTGATCTGCAGGCACGGATACTGATTTTTGCTATTCAGTAAACCCAGCTCATTTTTATACAGATCTGTGCACACAACCTGGATACTACACTATTCCAGGACCTACCTTCATAGCAACCATAGACATATACCATTGTACATATTCCATGCAAGGCCCTATAATACATTATTGTCACATATTTTATTTTATTCTATTCATTTTTTTGCACATTTAAATATTTTGTTTGCATAATGGCATGTTTGGTTCACTGCTACATGCCGAGCAAACATATTATGGGTATTAAAATATTTAAAATTGTTTTCCATTACTTTTTGGACACACAGGGCATTGTTTTTCACATATCTGTGTCTGCTTTTCTATATCTGACCTTGTAACTGGGCTTTTACAGCCCCTGTTCACTTTTTAATTTCATGTACATGGAATTTTTCTGAGTTCACTTTGGACACCAACATGGGATCTGCACAACTGCCTATCTGCTTGGTGGATCACTCTGCACCCTCATTTGTATGCAACTCATCTGCTTATGAGGTGATTTGCATGCCACAACCACTTCCATGTTGGCATGGTCATGCACACCCTTCAGCTCTGTTCACTGGATTGCATGGCTGCTTACTTCTGTGTAAGCTCTGTGCCACTATGCTTAAATGGAAAATTACTCCATGTAGGCTTTATTGAATTTCCCCAAAAGTTTATCTTAGATGTCAATGTGATGGATGGGGTAAAAAATTCATTATTGTCAACAGATATCTGAATGACTGATGTTCGTACACTAAATCAATGCCACTGGCACCTTTATGGCAGAGGTACACCTGTGTCTTGGGTTAAGAAAAACACCTGTCACACCCAAAAGGAGATACACCATCTGCTACAGAGCAAGGTTATAATCACTGACTCTCCATGATTTCACACAACTCACACTAAGCTGGTACCTTCTAGACCAATTCTGTCAACAGAAACTTAAGCTTAACCAAAATATTTTCTCATGCCTGTACTCTTTCCCATGATTGGCTACTGATATTTGTCCATTGAAAGTACCTATTTCCTGTACTCATAACACCAACTGTTACAAGGGAGATGCCAAGGTGTCAGTTTCTTCTTCCAATGAACTAAACAACAGTATCCCTTCACAGAGGGCCACTAATGCTGTAAGGATTCCTTTTACTAGTGAAACAAAACATAAGGCACAAGCTTTATGAATGAACAAATGAAAATTCTTACTTTTAAAAAGATCTGATTATATGTGCAAGACAGTATTAGATTTGCACAAGAAACAGAAAATAGAGTTTCATAATTATAGACTAAGGAGAGGAAAAATAATGTAGCTGTTCTTATTTACAATCATAGATGACTGGAGCCTCAGGATGAAAATAATATCCAACAAACATGATCGTTATACTATATAACCCTATAATCCTTGTATTGATGTTCTCTACAATTTAACATTTCCCAAGTCCATATAACAGTTCCAGGCAAACATAAAGAAAAAGAAGCAGCTCCTGGAAAGAAGTTAGAAAGATTGTTAAGTCCAAATTATTGGGCCAGATTCATGAAGGCTTGCACGGTGTCTAAGAGTAGAGTAAGACTCCATGCAGCCAACATGTCCGCCGAGCGATCAAGAAACAGCGGGTAGGGGCATGCAACAGAGCTCTCAAAACTAGTCCTACACAGACAGGGCTTGGATATGCAAATTACCTCAATTGCAGGTGAAAGCTATGCAAATGAGGTAAATTTACGATCCAGGAAACTCGAACCTGTCCGAGTAGGAGTAGAGTTATTTGCAGAAATGTACTCAGTTGACAACTGAATACGGTTCTGCAAATATCAAAACAGAGCTGCGACAGCTCCAAAAAAAGGATGCATTTACAGGAGGAAGCATGCCAATGGACAAAAATACGGCCATTGGCAATGTTAAGTGATGCAAAATAAAAATAAAATAACTTTTTTTCCATCACGATCTCCGGGGTTTAAGCATAGCGCAGCGCCGCACAAACACGCGGCACCCTAAAAAGCAGAAAATCAATAATTAAGATCCACAAATGTGGATTTTATTGCTAATATGAATTTACAATGCAAGTGAATGGCAGGCTGAAGACAACATGGCCACCAAGTAGAGGTTGCTAAGGGGGGAAGCTCAGTCTAAGAGATGTAATCAAGCATTAGTAGGCAATCCTATGCAAAGGAGGGTTAGGATAGTGAATTGAAAGTTTACATAGCAAATGAGAACAGTCAGTGGAGTGTAGGAGTAGGATAAGGGGAGTAACAGAGTAGAAGATAGATGACATCATGAGTGGGGTGTGGATGAAAGAAGTGAAGCTCATTGGAGCAGAGTGGCATGTGTAAGCTGTCATTTACACATCATTGAAAGAGGTGTGTCAACAGGTAGGCTAGGTAAAGGCAAGAAATTGAAGGTGTATGCCGTGGATAACACTAAAGTTTCTTGCTGAGCGGGTATGCGCGCGTGTGCGCGCCTGTAAACCCGAGTAATACAGTGTGCGCGCATGTAAGCGTGAGTGCACATGTTTAAGATGGAGTAAGCATGTATAAGGCTGTTTAAAGAGTTGTAAGTGTGTTTGCACCACTGTGCGTGCATTTTAACAAGAATAAGCAAGTTTTAGTCCGTGTAAACATGTGTGCGTGTGTGTGAGCTGCTGTGCGCGTGTTTGCGCTTGTGTGCGTGGCACTCCCCCTGAGGAAACAGAAAGGAAAAAGGAAGCACAACAAATAGTAGGAAGTTACCAGGGAGTACTAGCAGAGCTAGCAGGTGAAAACAATCAGAATCAGGCAATTACACAGGCAGTACACTAGCCCATGCCAGCCCAGCACTTAAAACTCTGCAAACAACTGTCCATTATGTTTCTCTCAAGAGATATTGCAACACTGCAGTAAGCTAATAGAAGTGAAAACTGAAAAAGCTTTACTGAGACAAAAAATGTTAGGGGCTGCCATTGCTGTTATAAGGCGACATATGCAACATGCTGAGGGTGGTGATAATGCAAATGCTGCTGGACAACCCACAGTGAGGAGAAGGAGAAAAGTGTACAGGCCCAGGGTAACCTACCAGGGGCTACATGAGCTGGAGATAGTCGAGTGCTATAGAGTGGAGAGAGACCTATTGCAGCAAATTGTTGAGCTGTGCAGGCCACACCTCACACACAGAACCAACAGAGGGGAACCCATCCCAGTGGAAACTAAGGTATATGTTGGCCTAAGAATATTAGCAACAGGTACCTTCCAGAGACCAACTGGTGATATGATGGGGATATCACAGGCATCAGCATCCAGGGTACTGCACCAGTTCCTGGATGCCATGTCAGCACATGTCGGTGATCATGTATATTTCCCCAATTCCCGTGAGGTATTGGCCAGCAATATGCATCTCTTCCAGCAAATAGAGGAATACCCTGAGGTAGTGGGTGCAATAGACTGCACACACATATGCATCAAAGCATCAGCCGGTGAGCGGGGTAGGGTCTACTTCAACTGCAAGGGCTTCCCCTCCATCAACTGCCAGGTGGTGTGTGATGCCTAGGACATAATACTGAATGTGTGTGCTGGCTGCCCTGGAAGCTACCATGATTCCCATATCTGGCATCTGACGCAGCTGTACCAGATATTTGCCAATGGGGACATCCCACATGGTCACCTAGTGGGGGATGCTGGCTATGCACTGGAGCCA
This sequence comes from Protopterus annectens, assembly GCF_019279795.1. Lineage (NCBI taxonomy): Eukaryota > Metazoa > Chordata > Ceratodontiformes > Protopteridae > Protopterus > Protopterus annectens. The sequence continues at coordinate 1,725,033,996 of NC_056741.1, read as the reverse complement.
TGGCTGATGACACCCATCAGAAACGCACACACACCTGAACAGGAATGCCATAATGAGGCACACGCACAAACATGGTGTAATCGAGCATGTGTTTGGGCTGCTCAAGTCACGGTTCCGGTGCCTGGACACATCTGGTGGAGCCTTGCAGTACTCACCAACTACATGTACCCAAATTGTCATGGTATGTGCTATGCTACATAATATGATCCTGCGAAAACAGCTGCAGCAGGACCAGCATAGGCCCGGGCCAAACAGCCCCCCACCATTGCCAAGGCCATCACAGGCAGAGCGTGACTCGGAGGAGGAACAACCTGAGCCTGCCCCAGTAGGCAGAAGGAGGTGTGCCCAGTATGCTTTGGCCTTGGAAAAGAGGCAACGCATAGCACATACACTGGCTCAGTAGGAACTCTGGAAATGATACCTCTCTCTGACTCGCACATATAGTAAAAGGGATGCCTAAGTTGACACTACCTGCTTTCAAATATGTATAGGGAGTGTTGTATGTGCATCCAACATAGGCAGCCCTGTAGCACCACCTGAGGCATGATTGCCATGTGTTAAGCAATATAAAGCAGTGCTAAACAGCATTTACCACAATGTAGTATATGTAAAGAAAATCGCACACACCAACTAGCACAACTGTGGTCAATGTTGAGTAATATTGGCCAACGTCCAGCAATGTTGGTTAATATTGAGCAATGTTGAACAAGCTGGGTCTAAGTAGGGCATAGCTGAACAAAAGCCAACATGCTCATATTTGCTCTACTGGCCCTTAAGCAGTCTGGTCTGCTCAGTATGAAAATATAAAGCAGTAATGGGCCTCAAACCCAGGATACTGCGCACTATAGTCATAGTACTGAACCACTAAACCATGACAGCATTACAGTGGTCAACTTGTATGAAGAAATGTTGATAAGTCTATGCAAAGTATCTCATGGAAATCCTGCAGGCACAGCATAATCCCTGTCAAGTTATGACACAAAGGTGAGTCCTGCAGTAAGAATAGAACCTGACTTTCAACACACACAGTATAAATGTTAATATTGGACATGTACACACACATCAACAAATGTAGTGGACCTCAGACAGCAACATACTGAAAGGTCACACTGGGTATGCTCACACACTTGAATAAATGAGACAAATGTCAGGCAAAAAAACACTGACAGTCTGAACTGGGAATGCTCACACACTTAGGCCATGTCGGAGTACAGCAGTGGGCCACACATATCTGGCAGTTGCATGTGTTAACCCAGGAACCTCTCACTATCCAGCAATCTGCCCTGTGCACACAGTTATATGACAACAGACACATATATAATATAGTGGAACCCTGTCATAATGAAATATGTTCTGCAGATACCCAAGTTGTTCATAGAAAGTGGGAAAGCAAAGACGATAAAAATCTGCAAACAGTATCATCAATAAACATTGTGCATCCTGAACATTATCATAGGTTCAGAGGTTGATACTAGGCTATCTGCCTTAGGGCATGTACAAGCCTAGCCAGAGTGTGTTTCGCTTTTGCAACCCTGTCAAATTAGAATACTGTGCCTGTGAATAGTAGGTCACACAAGATAGCCCATTTACGTTTAGTCTATTGTGCCTCTGTCTAGCAGGGACACAGAAGATATCCCAGGGGTAAACATACAATCACCCATCCACTTGTCAAGATGCCTCCGGTAGGTGGTCAGTAGGTGGCTCTGCCTATGCGAAACTGGGATTACAATCCGGAGTGAGTGGAGCCTCTGGTATAAGAATCTGTCCCTCCAGCATGTCCTGTTAACATATGCGCTGAGGTATATGTCCCTGGAGTGTGTAGCTCCAAGGGAGTCGGATATCCTGAGGTGGAGCATGTCCATTAATTCTGGGTCAGATATTTCCTTAAACAACAGGCACACATCACATCCGAGTAGGTGGTATGGGACTGAATAGAGCTGGAGTTACTGTATCTGAAGTGTGCAGGGCATCCGTGTGAGTCCCTACATCTGCTTGTTGAGGAACATTTGTGGCCATTACAGTTGCTGCAGGTGTCGGGTAAGGTACATCCCAGATGTGGCATTGTAACCAAGCATGGTCGTGATGAGTATAGGGGCAAAATGACCTCACTTGATCTACATGTGAAACCATATGGGATAAGGTGGGCTATATAGAAGGTCTGTCTAACCACTTTGGCAATGTGATTGTCAAAGGCAAGAGTACGAACAAGTCGTGTCCCCAATCCCCTAACAACTACTACCGTATGTAATGGATTACTACCTATGTGGTAATGTGTGGGCATGTTGTTATTCCCAAAGGGGATGACTATGCAACTAATGGCATTTAGCTGTAGGCCATGGCTCAGGCACCAGTCATCCATCTCTGTGAGACCCTGTTTAAGTATGCATATGCCAGCTGGAGAGTTGATTATGGCACCCAGTTTGCAGTCATTTGCGAACATGGTCAGCCATATTCCTCCTGTGTTAGCCTGTACATCACATAAATATATACAGAACAAGAGAGGTCACAGGACTGAGACTTGTGGGATGCCATGTGTAACTGGTGTATAGTCAGACATGGCACCTGCAATACTGACCATGTGGGTGCTATCTTTTATCCAGGTAGCAATCCATTGTGTGGTATATGTGTTGATATCAACGCTGGTGAGCCTATGCATAATGGCCGAGTGGGGTATTGTGTTGACTGGTTGTGCAAGGTCCAGGTAGGCTGTGTGGACAACCATCCCTACGCCGATGGACCTGGTAACTGTTTAAAGAATACAAACAGGTCCAAGAGGCAAGATCTGCCCACACCAATGCTGAAATGTGTAGGACCCATTGTCTGTAGGTTCCCAATGCCTATGTGTATGAGTCCCATTACAATACGCTCCATAGCTTTGCAGAACAGGCTAGTTAACCTTATAGGCCGATATTGTCTGTGGTTTGTTGTGGCACCAACTCTGTGGAGCGGGACTACTGTCGCTGTACGCCATTCCTGGGGTACATATCCTGCAGAAACTCTGATATTGAACAGTGATTTAATGTGAGGGTTACGTCTATCATGAAGCCCGTGTAAGATGCAGGCCGGGACACAGCCTGGTCCCATTGATGCTGTGTTGTCCACTGTGAGGAGGGCAGCACTCACCTGTTTATTTGTGATGTCATGGAGGTTACACTCTGTTGGGATGGACAGTTGCCCCTTAGGGGGGATGAGGGGAGACATCTGCACTGAACCTGTTTGCCAGGATGTTGGCAATGACTGTGGGATCAGGGTATGTTTAGTCAGTATGCAGTAACTCACAGCATATCAGTGAGTGTCCACCCAGGTACCTGAATTAACTGAAGAAGGCCTTGTGACTGTCCTACGTGTCTGGTGCAATTGTCCATTAGAAGTGGGCCTTAGATAAATACATGAGTGATTGTAGCTGGTTGCTAGTACAGATCACAGATGCCTTCCCTGTCTGGGATTGTGCTCTATCATGTAGTAGCTTCCTCCTTTTGTTGTATAGCTTATTAATGGTCGGGGTCTACCAGACAGGTCCCCTGCCATTGGAGGAGTGAGTGCAGTTGTTATTTGGGATAGCATGATCCATGCAGTCCATTAGGTGTCCATAGAATGTGTATGTAAAGGATTCAGCAGTCTGAGCCATATTTACCACTGTCCCAGGGTCTCTGAAGGATACCACCTTGGTTTGGAGAAGTGTGACGTTTGCTTTTGAGAAGTTCACCAAGATTACCCAGGATGGGTGTGGGGACGGGATATGGATGTCCAGTGAGATAAATGTATGTTCTGACGTTACCAATGAGGGGTATATCTCAGGTGTGGAACATAGAGTCCCCATGTTGGTGATGATCAGGTCCAATATGTTGTCCCCTCTTGTGGGTGTGGTGACCGGTTGTGCCATAGCATATGAGTTTACAAATAGTAGCAACTGTTGTGCGAGGGTGTTGGGGCCTGAGTAGTATCCCCAGTCAATGTGTGGGCATTTGAAATCACTCAATATAATGGTGTTTGGGGAGACCTTCATATTGTCCAGTGTTCCCAGGAAAGCCGAGTGTGGTTCCTGAGTTTGTGAGGGTGGTCTGTAGCAGGCAACAAACTGAAAGGCAGATTTGCACAATGTTAGTTGCATATGTATGGTCTGTGATGCTTTGTGCAGTGCTACTAACCCAGAGGTATGTGTATCTGTGATGTATATGGATACTCCCCTATTTGTGTTGGCCATTCCGAGTTTTGTGGTCAGAAAGCATGGTATGAAATATAACCTGGTAGTGCTGGTGTGCATTTGGGAGCCTGAACCAGGTGTCTGTTAGTGCACAGATATCGCTACTCTCCATACTGAGGAGAGTCCTGAGTGGGTGCAATTTGAGGGCACTGTGGTGATATCAAGAGCCTTAGCCAGTATTCGAAAGTCCAAGGGTGACAGGTGCAAGCTGTCCATAGGGAAGCTACGTGGCATGTCGATCATGTCACCCCGGGCTGACAGACACTGGATCCCCTTTGAATGACACCAATATGTTAGCCAACTGTTAAACGTGATCAGTTTGTTGGTATACTGTGACATCATACTTGGTGAGTGTAAGATGCTAGACAAGGTCAGGGTCATACTGGCCTGGGTTACATGATCAGAGAGTTCCTCTATGTATCATGTCATGTGGTCCAGGGAGGAATGTCTGAGGTTTTAAGCACCAGCATGGACAATGATGGAGCCAGTCCTGTACTTGCTTTGGAGTGACCTGAATGCATGTGTTATGTGGCAGATCCTGGCACCAGACAGACAGCTCAAAGTGACTATTCCCTTGTTTGGCCTGGTGAGTGGGACGTCAGTGTGTCTGACAATAAGTGTCACCTATTACAAGTGTATTAGGTGTGTTGTTTAGCCTGAAGGGCAGTGACTGTATGGCACACTGACATTGTGAACTATGTGATATGTGGGTATTGTAGTGGGGTAGCAGTTGTTTGTGTGTCTGCTTTGGAGGTCTCTGCTGCTTGGGCAGAGTTTATTTAGAGCCCCCGAGTATGTTTATGTGTGATAATGTGGTTTGATTACTGTCGCTATAGGTTTATGTGATGCTGATATGTGGTGTGTGTGGTTACCTTCACCACCTGATAGACTGTGCCAGTCATGGGTCGAGAGAGCTCAGCATCCTGTATGTCTATATAGTTGCATCTCTCACATATATCTGAGTTTGTTGGGAGGAGGAGAGGGTTGTCTGTGTACATGAGGCAGATGTGACATTGTGTCAAAATCACAATATTCACCAGCTGGACTGGAGAGTACACACAAAACCAACCCCTGGACATGCCAGGATATTATGATGACATACTCCGTAAGCTGATCACAAAGGATCAGTAGGTTGTTAAGTGTGTAAAAGAGTATAACAGGGATTAGTGCTCAGGTTTGTTGGTGTTTTGTAAAGAGTAGCTGAGAAGGATTCCAGACTGAATCATGACACCTCCTTCAGCTATGTCATAAATAGCAATGTACACTCATATATGTCCTGAGTCAGGGCCAACTGTACCTGACTGACAATGTCGACATCCTGTCAGACAGGCCCATATATACATACCCATCTCCCACTGATGATAGTCCCTATCATCATACCAGGAAATATCACATGTAGAATGGCTGAACAGCTCCCCCCCAAAGCCAAAAGCATGGCAGCAATTGGATTACATTGTTTCCCAATATGTGTCATGCATGAACTACAGAACAAACAGATCCTGCACCTGAACAGTCTGTTGAGCCTCACCCTTTCCACAGGATCTGGAACCGTTGAATGTGTTACAGCAACATATGGCACTCCCCACAAGTGTTGGTGCACAACACACCATGGGAAGTATAGTCCAGTAAGCCTATGAAGTCTGATCTGCAAGGCCATGGAGTCCATCATGGTTGAAGTCATAAACAGAGCTATTGGAAGCTGACAAACCCTAACAACTGTGGTATGTTCATGTGCAGATCATGGTTTCCAAACATGCTAGACTGTTTGCAAGGCAGCCACCTAGGACATACATCACTGAACAGAGCTACACATGTCCCACATAGACTTTGAATAGCCCTTTATCAACATCCCAGACACATGTCGTATCTACAAAACCAACAAGCTGTGCATAAATATGTGTTGACATATGAAGGAATGTCAATGTGTCCACAGATAGATCACACAAGGTAAGAATTATGGGGTCCTGTTCAAGCTGTTGACACCTGCCGACCCACATGGCTCATTCCTGGAATTGCATAAAACAAAGTGTACACACATTACCATGTCCAGTCTGATGATGTCAGCATCCTACAAATATAGCAGGAGAAGAGAAACCACCCAGTAAAGCATATAGCGCACTGTGTTAATGCGTATCTCTTTAGTATCATAACATAGTTAAGTAGGGGTTTGAATCCTATAAACACTGACAGTGGGTGTGTGTGTGGGGAGGTGTATGTGTGTGATTTCCTTTGAGAGGAGTACCCTTTTTGGAGACTGGGAAAACACATTAAAAGAGGTACATTCCTCTTTGGAAAGGCTGATCATGTCAGCATCCTACAAATACAGCAGGAAAAACGAAACCAGCTACTAAAACATATAGTGCACCATGTTAATGCGTATCCATTTAGTATCATAACATAGTTAGGTAGGGGTTTGAATCCTGCAAATGCTGTTAGTGTGTGTTGGGGGTTGTATGTGTGTGATTTCCTTTGAGAGGAGTTCCCTTTTTGGAGACTGGGAAAACACATTAAAAGAGGTACATTCCTCTTTGGAAAGTCTGATGATGTCAGCATCCTACAAATATAGCAGGAGAAGATAAACAACCCAGTAAAGCATATAGCACGGCGAGTTAATGCGTGGTGCTCTAGTATCATAGCATAGTTGGGTAGGGGTTTAAATCCTGCAAATGCTGATGGTGTGTGTGTGGGGGGGTTGTGTGAATTCCTTTGAGAGTAGTGCCATTTGTGGAGACTGGGAAAGCACATTAAAATAGGTACATTCCTCTTTGGAAAGTCTGATGATGTCAGCATCCTACAAATACATCAGGAGAAGACAAACCACCCAGTAAAGCATATAGCGCACCGTGTTAATGCATATCTCACTAGTATCATAACATAATTGGGTAGGGGTTTGAATCCTGCAATTGCTGTATGTGTCACAGTTTGTCAATGCGGTGTGGGTTTTGCTTTTACTATGGTATGACATAGCATGATTAAAACAGTATGTGCACTGCACACATCAGGTGTCTGCATGGCAAATAAATATGTGTACATGTGACCTCAATCAGTGCATAGGTGTGAAGCCTGCATACTACATGAATACATTTGTTTCCTTTGACAGATTGTGCCGCTGCTTCTCAGATCGTAGGTCACATATGTATGTATGTGACAAGACCAGCCACTGTAGTGATCTGTGGCCAAGGTCATCTGTGCCACACACACCCATGACAGTTACTATAGAGTAGTGTGAGTGAGGGTACATGCCTGGGGTATATGTCAGACATGTTCATACACAACAACGACTGGCAATAATGGACAGTCATTATAGGTGTACAACAGCCTTGTGGATATGCATTCAGGCCCCTAATGTCTTATGTGATACACCAAGAGATTCCACAATACCTATGGATATGTGGATACCAAGGGACAGATGACATAACACGTGGCTGTATGTACACATTGGTACCCAACATACATGTTGAGGGCTACCACCTATGTGGTACTGTCAGGATAGTATGTATAGTAAATGTGGATGACTATGCCATAGTCGGCTTACTGCTATACAGCATGTATCGGACAACAGGTATCTGTCTGTATGTTACCCTTGTGTAGGATATGCGTCCCATCCAGGGAATGCATTGTAGGCCAATGCATGCATTTCCAGATGTGGATGGACATATCCCTAGTGTGTTTGCATGTACCTACGAGGGCTATATGCCAAACAGGTGTGGTCCCAGGAATGGGTGGTGGTCAATACCACTGGTTACTGTTATAGTATAGTACTGGACGGATCCAACTGTTACTGAGTTCCCTACAACTGTGTGTCATTTGTCAGGACATCATCTAATGATTGGTTATAGTCATGCTGTTGAGGTTGTGTATACTACCAGACTGCAAATCATTAACAGATATTAACAGTATCACCCACAGCATAGTGTCAACCCATGTCATACACACATGTGTACCCATGTTAGTACATATCTGTAGTAGAATGCATACTGGCCATCGAAATATACTATGAGATGTTAACAATGTGTACAACAGGGTATGTCAGACATCCCATGTGTTCACTATGCACGTACATGCAGACAGTGCGCACCCACCATGTTCACAGATGTACACCTGCTAATCTGTACTGCACACATCACTCACGTACTGTCCACTCACTAACACATGCTGGCAACACTTTACACTTCAGCCAAATGGCACATGGGTGGACAATACATACTCAGACCTAACACTGGTATAAAAAATGCTACATTGACAATCAGAGCTTTGATGCATAATGCCTGCTCAGATATACCTACAAGGATATCATTACACTTTCCTGTTGACAACATGCTAATATTGCTACACTGCTATAATGTTACCCTGTGCATCAGCACCATGTTAGCCTGTTCCTGCATCAATGTTACAGATGACAGGAGGTGGCACAGGTATCATCATATACACAGGGTGTGTTGTTGGTTTGCCAGAGCCCAACATTGACCCATCCAATCGACATGTCTGTGTGTGTGTGTGAGGGACAACAGTACAGCATGGGTCAATGTTGATGTAATGTGTGTGTGTATGTGTGAGCCCTAGTTGTTTGGTTAATGTGTGTGTGTCTGCATGCACACAGCTCCACCATGTGGCTGCCATATACGGGAGGTTGTGGGACAGCCACAGACTGTACCTGCTAGGCTGTACAGATCACTGTCTCTGGCCACGGACACGGTACCTGTGCCTGGCAGGGGTGCTACGGACATTATCGGGTACCAACCCTGACTGGGTACTATCATCAGAGGCAGAGGTATGACAACTGGACCCATGTCCCTGCTGGGACTGGCCAGAGCCATGTGCACATGGTCTACTAGGACGGTCAATGGACAGGCCAGCCCCAGCATTGCTGGGGCTGGTACTGCCACTACGGGAGCAGCTGTGATCTGTGGGCCATCCGCGATGACTGCCAGCTGTTTCTGTTGCTGGCATGCATCTGCATCGACGTCTCAACCATCCCACATGGTCCTGGTTCATGGAAAACACATTGTAGAAGGCATCTAATGTCTCCCCCAATGTCTATCAATGACCTCGGTGTAATTCCGGATGGCACCGTCAAGGTCACGGATGCTGTCATTGATAGCGGTGTAATGGGCCCTCTGCACCCTTAGTCCCTGTCTGGTGTACCGTTCCATAAGTGCCTGTGCCTGCATTACAGCCCGAAACATACTGGAGGTTGTAAGACCTGTGAAGGCACATCTGCCAGGGGCAATACGACCAGCGGTGCTCCCCCAAGAACCCCTGGACATCCGCCTATGTGGTACCGTTCCAGGAATCCGGCTATGGCTGCTGTGAGGGGATGCAAGTGCCATGGGTTCCACACTCTCCTGGTCAATGCTAACTGTATGCTGTCCCTCGGCTAAGGTCATTGGTGATAACGGATGTATTGGCATTATGAGTGTGCACATAGATGGGGTTGAACGCTGTGTACTGTCAATTGGCGGACCAACGACAGACCCTGTCAAACCTTCCTGTGCCAGAATACATGTCTCATCATCTCCACTATTTGTGGCAGTGGCTTCAGGTTCCCTGCTGATTTCAGCCACCCCAAACTCAGCACCTGTGAGAGGAAGACAGGAAACACACTTTACAATCTGTACATGATGTTAGCACACATGCACACATGCACACATGAATACATGAACACATGCACTCATGCACACATGCACACATGCACACAAATACACTCCTTACTACAGCACATACACACACACACACACCAGCAATCCAACACATACTCAATAGTGGGTGAAGGTGGGTGACAGTATCACAAGGCAGACAGTCACTTCACACGTCTCAGCATGCAGAATATGTGTTGCTCAAGACCATGCAGTGCAAGTGTATATGGCCCTACTTAATGACAGTATACATGGCTTTGATGTATGTGTGTAGTTGTTTCAGTGATTGGCTACACCCTGGAACACAATGTGTACATGGACACAACATTGCTGTGCAAGTATTATCAGCTCTGCAATGTCCTGTGCACCATCACTCACAGGTATACATACCATGGCTGCATGTGTTATCTGTGTGACACATAGCTTTCCATGTCTGATTACAGTGTCTGTGTCCATAGCAGATAATAGTGGGCACAGGTGTAGCACATGCATGCTATGTACACACACGGGATGAGTGGTGCATGTAGACATGAAGGAATCCCAATGCTCAACATGGCCATTGTACAGTGGTTATGGTGAGTGTGGGACATATTGCAGATATGTCGGTGCCAGCCATGACATGGCATGCTACATGACTGCAACATTAAACACCACACATACCCAATGTGTGTCATGTGACCTATACACCCAATAGCATTCCAGGACATATATGTGACACTTTGTACAGATGGCGACTGCTGTGCATATTGTGTATACTGGCATATGTAAGCACACACACAACATGCTATGCATATTGTGTATAGCTGCATATGTTTGCACACACAACATTGAGGTGCAAAGCAATGACTGCTATGTGTAGTACTGTGGTCACTGTAACTGGATGGGGTGTAGTACCATGTGCCATCATCATCATGCATCTTGTGGTCACTCACGGCTACTAATGTGTGACAGACCACCGCCTAGCATGCTGCCCCTGAACTGCAGTGCCGTGGCTACGTTCACAATTACACAGCCACTTTGTACATGGGTGTGTGAGGTGCTCAATAGGGAGCATTGCCTAAAATGACTGTGTTATGTGTTGAAGAGTGTTGCACAGCCCCATGATAGGCCTCTACCCCTGAGGTACATTGTGTGTGTGTGTGGATGACGTGGGATACTGAAGTGTGACCTTACAGTGGGTGTGTGGTAACGCCATATGTAGCATGTTTTTGTGTACTGCGTATGATAAACATGTTATGTTGTGTACAGCTGTAGCAACTATGCCTATCCAATATGCAGTACGGTGTTGCCACAACTGTGTCTGATGCTCTGTGTATTGCATGTCATTGAGGTAGCTACTGACATTACTGAGCTGTGCAACGTCTTACAGCAAACATGGACGGCATGCATTATGCATAGGTGTGTTACGTGTACATGGCCTACACCTCACCTATGACATGCACATTTCATTACCAACATTGCAGTTATACCACACTCACCAGCATGGATCATCTGCCCTGCTGTCACACCAGAGGGACCTACGAGAATATGAGAGAGTTTGTCAGTGGCCACAACTGTGGCATTGCTACTGTGAGTATGCTAAACTACAGTAGAACAACAGTCAACAGTCAAAGGTGTACAGATAATATTCCAAATATCAGTATTGCACAACACTAGGCAGCACAACTGCTAAACACACAGTACGCATCTCATGTAGACATAATCTAACAATACAGTTAACTGTAGTCTACAGATAGGGCATGTTACCTGCTCGCTCCATGTAAACATGCTGGGTGGCTCCGGCCTCCATGACAACACATGTCAGTGGGAGTTGCTGCTGTTGTCCAGGAGCCACCATGATTAGGAGCAGCTACTCCACTCTGGTGAGGGGGGATGAATGGCCACCCCACCACCTGTGGCAAGCTGTTGTCTTTGGATATCAGACACACGCCGCTGGACATGTCTAAATCACTGCAGTGATGGCGTACCTGCTCATATGTCTGGTTATGCATGCCTATGTCATTTACCCGATGAACAAGATCTTGCCACAGTGCAGTCCTCTCCTGCTGGTGCTGGCTGCTTCTGGAAAACAGCATTGTGTAGTGCTGCACCAGGCTTTGTTGAATCTCCTCTTCCTCCACTGCTGTGTAAGACGGGTTACATTGGTGGGCCATCTGGCTGAAAGAGATATGAACAATATGTGCCAGCGAGCCCTGTGACACACTTTACACCTTTAACCACATATATCACTTTACTGACATATATACCATCCATTTGTCTGTCAGAGGATACACACGTTCAACACCACTTATTGGTTCTCAGGCCACAACTGACTAACAGTGCTGGGCACACTCTATATATCAAACCACTATACAACAGTACCCGGCACACTGTTTGTGACACAATGCACAACCTCGCCACAGGGGTATATATCACGCCAATGCATGAACAGAGATGTCATCCATTGCAATGAATGTAAAGTACAGTTACAGTAGTACCAGTCAACCACCCTAGTCGTTGATGCCATAGCCCTGCCTAACATATGTGCACAGTTGTTACTATAGGTGGCATACTGCTGTAACAGAGTATATATGTTGCTAGATACACACGTATACCATGTAACACACATATGATTGCGGCCATGGTACAGGCATAATTACACACACATCAGACAAACATACAACACACCACTGTATGCCAACACAGATGAGCTTTACCTGTGTACCATACAGTACTGTGTGCCACTACTTACAAACCCTTATGCCTGAGTTATGTCCTCTGTGCAGACTACAGGAAACACACAAGACAGTGTTTCCAAGCAATGTGAACACACACCACACTGTGCTGTTTAGGCCTACAGCTTCAGGTAGTACTACAGTTCATATGGGAGTTGGAATCACCAGCAGTACCACTCAGTAAGCATACATGTATTGCTTTAGCCAACAATGAAACACCACGGTCGTCAACAAGGAACTACGTCACATCGTATGCCATACTACTATGTCTTCCTAACAGTACACTACACATCTTTTGCTGGGATAGAAACTACCATGTCAGATACAACTTCACACTAACCTATCACACCTTTACAGACCTTGCACACATTCAGCGTTACACTTATTCAACTTCACATAGCAGGTATTGCATTGAGTACATGTCTGAGTGCATAGTGTCATAGGTAGGTAATATGCTATTGGCCCTAGGGCCTACAGCAGCCTAGCCATATGCTGCCCTGGCCTTTGACACACATGTACTTTGATTTCACTTGCCCCTGTCAACCAGAACCACAGATGTGATTCCTGGTGTGTATTACCAATCTCCCAAACAATCATCAGGGGTATTTATGACAACTGCTAATGAGGAGCTTTGTTTGTTATGGCTAGGTGGTCTATTCCAGTGTATGGCATATCTCTGAGATAGGAACCTATCCCTCCAGCATGTGCTGTTTAGTGAGCTGACGAGGTTTAGGGCCCTAGAGCGTGTATCCCAGAGGGATTGTGATATGTTGCCATGGTGGTTGTCATCCAGCTATGGGTATGACATACCTCTGTATGTCTGGCAGAGGTCACCTCTGTGTGGCCGGTATGCAATACAGTCTAGATGTGGTTTTGTGAGTCAGTCTGCATAGGGCATCTGTTTGCAGCCAGTATTACCCTTTGGGAGGTATGTCTGTGGCCTTTCCACCTGCTGTAGTTGTCATGTGAGGTACATACCACAAAGGGCATTGTGATGAGTAGAGGGGAACACTGACCTATATTTCCCTAGATGACACACCTGTTGTCATGACACATACCACACAGACAGATTACAGGTCTAGTGTGGCACTGTCTTTATCAAAGAGGAGGCTACTGTTCACCTGTGTCCCATGTTCCCTTATCACACCTTCAGTGTTAGGTAGATCTCTACCTATGTGGTAGTTAATGGGTACAGTGTTTTGGAAAGGTGGAATGGCACTGCAGTATCGACACTTGTCTACAGTCCATGCCTTGGTCACCACACACCTGTTGCAGTACAAATGACCCCATGTCTCTCATACATATCTATACACATACATGTACACATCCATTGCTGTACACATAGATGTACATATAGGCACATGTACAGTCCACCTTTCATGGTGGGGATATCACTTATGAGACAGTTCTGGGATGTACAGTTATGTGATTATAATGCACAGTGTTGTCCAGAATGCATTTTGGTGTCCTCAGCCCATGTAGCTTTATCAGGCCTCACTGGCTGTAACACAGCGGATCTGACAAATCAGTTCCACAGTGTTTAACCACCACATGACATATATCAACACTGCATGCTGTTTTCTATGCCACACACTATGACCTACATAGATATATGCACATAACAACCTTCAACGGCAGATATCTGTCCACCCTTCACTAACAGGTGCAGTATGTCCCTTGCCCTATGCACATGTGCAGATACAGATAGAAACATACTGCTGCCACACATGGATGATTTGCAGTGTGTAGAGTACTCTTCAGGAACATCTACTACATGCAAGCACATACATATGAGTTCCATACATTACCTTTGTATTTCCCTGCTCTGTCTGTTGTTACAGTTTTGTTGTTTTTTTTTTTTTTGGTTGTTTGTTTTGGGTTTTCTCCCTCTGTTTCTGTCTCTGTTTCTGTCTCTGTTGTCTGTGTCTCTGTCTGTGTCTCTCTCTCTCTCGCTCTCTATCTCCCTGTACCTGCAATGATATTATTGCATGTGTGGACAGCAGGTACAGCCTGCTTTTCTAGGTATCTGCACATGTGCATATGACAGCCTCTGCACCAATTGCTGCCCACCATTCAGTAATTGCATGCAGCCTGCTGTGTGGTGATTGCAGTACTCACTGTGATTGCAGCCCACTGCTATAAAATGCTAGGTTAGGTAGGCGTAGCCCTTTCAGCTTTCCAAGGTGGGGCCCATGCTTGTTTGCTCTGGACACCGTTGTGTCAGTCAGAAGGTTGGTATATGTCTCTTATCTGAAGCTAGGGTTGTAGCCAGTGATATGCATGTTGTACTCAAACCTGAATGTTGCTGCTTCCAGTACACACTTCTCAGTGTAGACATGTACTCACCCCTCCAAATGCTAACACAGGATACATGGGAGTATGTACTTTCTTTCTGAATTAGACAATTAACTGCCATACAAATGTGGTTATTGCACTGTATTCCTGTGGCACATGCAGTGTTTGTGAACTGATATACTGTAATTATTATGTTACTCACTTCTGAACAGTTTGTGGTTTGTTTGTGTTGACATTAGCACAGGCTGCTCAACACAACTGGACATATTTCAGTACTGAGTATGCCTATCTACACCCTTGTTTTGCCTGAATACACAGGTGTATTGTACCTTTGGGTAGGGGTGCAGAACTGCAAAGAGCATTATTTATTATCATGTCAGGTTTATCTTACTGAACATACAGGGTTGCTGTCTACCTGTTAGTCTATCGAGGCAAGTAGTCTGTCTGCGTAGCTCCCACCTGTGGACATATACAGATGGTAGCTAGAGGTTAGCCTATTATACTTTGTCTGTGCACCACACCAGTCTTTTCAGCACTGGCACATTGGCATTGTCACAGTTGGTTGCTAGCAGTACATGGCTACATCCTGTGATATTTCTGTGTTGTACTCCTACATAAGGACATGCTTGTGGAACTCCTTCCAAAGCTATTTGCAGAGTGTGTAACAGCAGTAATGCTGATATGCCTGTGTGTTTCTGCCTCTGCCAGGCCTCAGATACTCTCAGGTATATATTTGAACGGCCTCAGTGAAAGGTACATATAAGTGAGATACACCTGCAATATATTACAGACATATTGCAGTTGAGACTTTCTTGGGACTCAGAGCATATGTATTACTACACCTTTTCTGACGTGCAAGCAGAGTCTACTCTCACCTATTGACATTATTCATTATGAGTGATTCCACACTTCTCAGCCTAAAGTTAGTATTTTTCAGAATGATTCAGTGGGGCACAGCTAACATTTGTTTACAAATCAGGGACATCCCTGTAAAGCAGTCACAGTTGGGGAGTCTGGCCTCTGCCCTATTCAACTTTGCCATTGTTTATCTTGGTCTGATACTGTGTGGTGTTTGTAAGGTGCTACTGTAACATTATTCCCTGCTAGGACGACTGGTTCTCTTTTCACAGTCATGTCATGAAATTCCACAACAACTGCTGGTAAAGACCCACAGAACAGGATTTGTGTTATGCCATTCCTAATTTCCATTTCCATTCCCTCATTGTAATGCATGATATATTTATTTCAGCACCAAGTTATTTGTGTATATGCTGTGGCGTAGTGGTAATTTATGCAGTCTATTGTGTCAATGGTCTGGGGTTCGAGACTGGCAGAGGTTTATTCTTTTGCTGTTGAGCAGAACAAGGGCCCTGACATAGAGTGACTAAGGTTTGCGCGGGTTTGCGCGATGCTTAGCAATGCTTAGCTAAGTGCACACATGCGCACACTCACTTAAACCCGCTTACCACCGCTTAAAAGTGCTTACTCCTGCTAACCCCCATTCTAATTTCTTTTAAAGAAAAGAAAATGGGGAGATAGGAAAGTGATGAAAAAGGGGGCACAAAGAGGGACAGACAGTAGGTAAACAAGCTCGGGATGTGCAAGACGGGTGTAGGGAAGGTCCATAGCTGCCCATTTCTTTACCAGCAACAGCTGTGCATATGCAATAAATTTGGAGTGACATTTGAAACCTTCCAGCCTTGGGAGAGGGGTGAGGACAACAAAGTATGTTGTACTGCCAATTATAATTATCAGTTTACATGTCTAGTGGACATGTGTGCAAAATGAGCAGCTATTTATGGGGCATAATTTTTTTGTGGGTACAGATTGCCCTTTTTTTTTTTTTTCAGGTGAGAGTGGAAAGTGAGGTAGAGGAAGTAGGTATGTTCGGGGAGGTAGGTTGGGGAGGTAAACAGACAAGACGCATACAGGGGCGGTGTATGACACGTGGGGTGGGTGAACACAATTGATGGGGAAGGATGTTTGGAAATCGCAAGCCTATGAGCCCACAGATGGTAACAGTGGAACTGAGATCCCCACCCATGGGCAGTCACCACTGTACCTTCACAGCCCTGAGGGTGGCTGTGCTGGGGGCTGTGTAGGACGGGCAGGCTCACCCATGAGATGCGCCACTCTCACCTCGAGCTGGCATAGGGGATCAGCGACTGAATGCTGGATCTCCCTACGCACCACAGCCTGGACTCTTCAATGGGTGACAGGTGGCCCTTCTCCGCCCATGCTTGCACGGGGGGGATGAGCCCCATCCCCTGCAGCACTTCCACCCAAAGGTGGCACAGGACCAATGGAGGAGGGGAGCCTGGGCTGGGCACCGGACTTGCTGATGCCAGGTGCACTTGCCAGCTGAGGAGGGACAGGTGGGTCCGCTGGGACCGACCTTCCCATACGTTCTGTGATTAAGTGTGTTTAATTACAACATAAACAACAGCATTCCAGATTAGTTGTAACAGCATGCAGTAATATTCCCATTAACCCAACACACCAAGGTTCCAACAGTTGAACAGCAAACATAACACATGCATATATTGAACGACAGTGGATATTCCAACAGCATGCAGGGATGTTTGGTAGCAACAGGCAACCATGATTGTGGTGTTTGAACAGGGCACATGCATCAACGTGAATGCAAATATTTATAGAACAATAGTACATATGTCCCAACAAATATTTAAGATTACACATACCCATTGAGGTGTGGAATTGCATGGTTTATGCACATACAGTAGAGTGTAGAAAAAAACCTCAATTAACATCTTATAATTACTTTTAGTATACACTACATTCCTAGTGACTGCAAGTGTATATCCCCTACATGTATTATTACACTTGCCACCATGCATTAGGTTGTGTAATGGGTTTGGCTATACAATATATACCTGACCTATATCTGACATACTAACTGTCCAAGATGCAGATGTTACTGCTACATATTTCTTGATTGCATTTATATTTCTTTATCTACATATCTGGATGTTTTCACATGACATGTCCACTTCAATTTGTACAGAACCCTGCATTTCTTGAAGTACACTCACATTTCTGGGGAACAAATTAACATGCTACTCATGTGCCAGATTTACTTATGCATGCCAGCCAGTAACTGACTGTTGAGGACTGTATATATGCTTCACAGCTACTAGCACTTCCATCACCCACTTTAGATGGGACTGCACAACTCTGGGTTACCAGCACTTTTTAAAACAATACTATTTCTATAATGCAAGGGTACAACATTTCAAACTAAGTGACACAGACACACTCTGGGTTTTAGAACTTTATTAATAATATTACACACTTTTCCAAAGGCTCACTCCTTTATTTGTTATAACAGTGCACATGGAAGACATAGTCAAGACATATTATACCTTTATTAATAGGTTAGAACACTCTTTTTCAGGTTCACTCACTTATTTTATATGGCAGTACCTGCAGAGATATTATTCCGGACATATTTTACCTTTCTTAATGGGTTACTACACTCTTTTTCTGGCTCTCTGACTTTTTTATCTGACAGTACATGCAGAGGACTTATTCAGGCCATTTTATGGCTGTATTATTGGACTACAACACTTTATTTCATGCTCTCTCCCCTATTTTATATAACAATACATGCAGAATAATCACTAACCTGCCTGGTGGCACAGCCTTAGCAGCCTATCTGCATAGGCTTGCTGATTCGCAGCACGGTCACCAGCAGCTGCAAAGTAAATGAAGGGATATTGAGACATACCTATCCATTATACAGAATCAATTATCAATTCTTACATACTGCATTCCATGGCTACCTAGTCAGTTGTGGGGCATCTTGCATCCCACGGGCCTCCTGTATCCATTGGTTCAGGCAGTCCTGCTTCCGTCTCTTCAGGTCTGCATGGTGGTGACGGACCTGCGCACCAGTCCGAGGAATGCCTGTGACACTGGTGAGGTCATGAGCTAACCGGTTCCAAGCCTCTGCCTTGTACTCTGTCCCTTGGAACTGGCCCTGCAGGAGTCTTGACTCATGACAGTGGACAAGGAGCCAAACCATGTATTTCGACTCCTCGATGCCCCAACGTTGCACTTGGAAGCGTGTACCCTCTCCAGCACCAGCCGTTCTAACTGCAGATGTGAGCTACAATCAGTTATGGCGAGTATTCCCGCCTATGGGGCTTAAATATACCGCATTTCCCACACTTTTTTGTGATTGGCCATTTTTGAAAATTCTCGGCTAACTGCAGACCTGCTTAGCAATGGTTAACCTACCATTTCTAATTATATGTATGTTAACAGTGGCTGTTTCTCCTAAGCTGTCATGGCTTAGTGGTTCTGTACTTTGATTATGATGCACAGAGTCCTGGGTGCGAACCTTATCATTCATTTTATTTTAATACTGTCCAGACAGGCTAGGGGGTGTGGATGCGTTTAAGCAACTTTGCTCTACGTTGCTCCACGGTGCCCTACGGTGCCCTGGTTAGTGCGGCGCGCACATCCGCGCAAATACATTGCGCTGGTTAAAGTGCTATTTCGCTATGGGCACCTCTATTGCGCTGGGTAAAGCACTCTTAAACTTTGGGCAACTCTATTGCACTGGGTAAAGTGCTATTAAACTATGGGCAACTCTATTGCACTGGGTAAAGCGCTATTAAACTATGGGCAACTCTATTGTGCTGGGTAAAGCGCTATTAAACTATAGGCAACTCTGTTGCGCTGGGTAAAGCACTGCTTAACTGCGGGCAATTATATATCAGGATCCTTTAAAAATATATATTTTGTTCACTGATACATTGGCCATTTCACTGCTTTTTACTAATATTTTAATCATATATGTCAGGTATTATTTCATATACTGATTTAAAATGTAAATAAGAAGGGGACTGGTGGGACTCAAACCGTGAATGCCTCCTCTTTGTGCGACCGCTCTACCATTACGCTATTGCTATTTGGTGTGATTTGCATAAACATTCTTTCTTATGCTCTTCCATGTCGGAATTGCTAACTACACCTAAGCAATGGGCACACCCGTGCACACACGCGCAAATACGGGCAGCTATTTCGGGAATTTAAAAAAAATAAAATTAATGTTTTACTTTTTATAACTGTGATGGGGGTTTACAATGTCAGGGAGTGTGGTGTTGGGTGCAAGGACATTTGAGCAGACTCACTCTTGTGTGTTTTCATTTTACTTTTCCAACCCTTGCAGGGACGTGGACATTTAGACTGCTCGGCAGTCGGACACACCCCCTGCTTTCCTACACGGTCCATGTAGGACTTACGGTTGAGTCAGTGTGCCCTCATGAATATTCATGGCACGCTGACGTCATACCATTCAACTGCAGCCTCTGAGTAAGACTTATTAAGTCTTACACGGAGGATTCATGAATCTGGGGATAGTGTTAGACAATGTGTAATAGAAAACAGCAAAAACACAGTATCCTTCCCAGATGTTACTGAAAATGTCAAGTCCAAATATCAGTCTTATATAAAAAGTAAGAAAAAAGACATTTGCAGCTCTGGATTAACATAAGCTACAGATGTTGTAAAGCTTTCCCATACAAATAAAATATGTCCATCCAACATGAAACAGCTGCTGAAATGCACAATCAGTTTTGTTCCATGATGAGGTGGTGCCTCAATGGATCCTGGAAACTATCGCCCCATAAGCCTGACTAGCTTGGTCTGCAAAGCTATGGAAAGGATCATCATGGACCTCATAAATAAAGATATTGGGGACCTACAGACACTGGATCCTACCCAGTTCGGCTTTGTTAAGGGCAGATCCTGCCTCTTAAACCTGGTCGATTTCTTTGAAACAGTCACCAAGGCCATTGACGAGGGGAAGGTGGTCCACACAGCCTACCTGGACCTCGCAAAAGCCTTCAATACAATACCTCACTTGGACATTATAGATAAGCTCACCAGCTTAAATATAAACCCCTATGTCACTAGATGGGTTGCAAACTGGCTCAAGGACAGAACCCACATGGTTAGAATTGCTGGAGCCATGTCAGAGTCCAAACCAGTTACAAGTGGCATCCCACAAGGCTCTAGTCCTGGGACCTCCCTTGTTCAGTATATATTTCTCGGAGGTACAGGCCAACACGGAAGGACTGTGGCTGACCAAGTTCGCAGATGACTGCAAACTGGGTGCCATAATCGACTCTCCAGCCGACACAAGCATCCTCCAAAAGGGCCTCATAGAAACAGACAACTGGTGCCAAAGCCATGGCCTCAAGCTAAATGCCAAAAAGTGTATAGTCATCCCCTTTGGCAAAAACAAAGTGCCCACAAATTACCACATAGGTGGTAATCCATTAAGTACAGAAGAAGTAATTAGAGACCTGGGGACCCAAGTTGATAGCAATCTCTCATTTGACAACCACGTGGCCAAAGTGGTTAGAAAAACATTTTATATAGCCCACCTAATCATGAAGGGATTCACATCTAGATAAGGGGAGGTCATCATGCCTCTTTACTCATCCCTCATCAGGCCCATAATTGAGTACAATGCCCCTTTTGGGATGTACCTTACCAGACACCTGCAGCAACTGGAAAGACCCCAAAGGTACCTCACCAAGAGGATCAAAGAGCTGAAACAGATGCCATATGCTGCCCGGTTAAAGAAACTCCAGCTCTACTCAGTGGCATACTGCCTGCTCAGAGGCGATCTGTGCCTGACGTATAAAGCCATGTCCAACCCGGAATTAATGGACATGCTGCACCTCAGAAAATCCAAATCCCATCGAGCCACGCTCGAGACTTGAACCTCAGCACTAAAATAAACAGGACATGCTGGAGGGACAGATTCATAACCCAGGGGCTCCCTTCACTCTGGAATAAAATCCCAGTCCAGGTTAGGCAGAGTCCCTCATTGACTCTCTTCAAGAGGAATCTTGATGAGTGGATGGGAGATCATAGGTTTACCCCGGGTATCACTTCTGTGTCACTGTTAGACAGAGGCACAGTATACTAACCTCGAAAAAGGGCATAGCAAAATTAATTTAAAATGGGTGGCGAAAGCCATACACACTCTGGCTAGGCTTATAAATGCCCTAGGGCAGATAGCCTAGTATGAACCTATGAACCTATGAATCTATGAGATAATAATGCATGTAGTATATGAAGCACTGAGCATGGCAACTCAAAAACAAATTCCATATTATTTTGTAATTTTTTAAAACACTGCAAAACATATATTTCTTTTTTATTACAGAAAACATATATCTTGCTGCAGCCAAATGACCCATGGATATGTGCTTTCAGAAAGTGTAACAGAAAGCAGAAGCCGTATACTGAGACTTCTCACTGCATGCCACCCACAGCTTGCTTACCATAGCCAAATCACACACCAGGTTTTACAGCATACAACTGAGCTGCTCTAACAGCAATTTGCCAAATTAACAAGCTGTACTACCCATCACAACATGGTACTCTTCAGCTGTACACTAGCCAGCATGTTTTCTATTGCATATAAATATGTTATATATGTCAGTGAAAAATAGTATATACCTATACGTCCAAAATAAAAGTGAATGCTATTCCAGTATGCCTGTTATAATGCAGGGAATGATACTGTATTATTTAACTTTAACTTAATTTTGACTAATGAAGATGAGGTTTAAACCTATCAACTTCATTTCCACAATAGACCACAGAAATACCTCACCAAGAGGATCACTGACCTCAAATAGATGCCCTATGCAGCTTGACTGAAGAAACTCCAGCTGTACTCGGTTGCATACCGCCTACTCAGAGGTGATCTGTGCCTGACATACAAGGCCATTTCCAACCCAGAATTGAAGGACATGCTCCACCTAAAGAAAAACTTATCCCCTCGAGTCACACCCTCTAGGGATCTAAATCTCACCACAAGAATAAATAGGACATGCTGGAGGGATAGATTCCTGTCCCAGAGACTTCCCATGTTTTGGATCAAGATTCCAGTCTACATTAGGCAGAGCTCCTTGCTAACACTCTTCAAAAGAAACCTTGACGAGTGGATGGGAAATAGAAAGTCTCTGGGGATCCCTTCAGTGGCTCTGCTGGACAGAGGCACAGGGAACTAATCTAAGGGGGTGGCAAAAGCCAACACATTCTGGCGAGGCTTATAAATGCCTTTGGGCAGATAGCCTAGTACCTACTTATGAACCTATGAATTTATGAACAATGTTAACTATCCTTTCTACTCAATCAGTGTTTTTTTTTTTTTTTTTTTTTTTTTTTTTGCAGGCTTTTCTATTTCTCTCTATTTGTGTGACCATGGAGTTAATACATATATCTTAAGGGTGTTAGGAGGGAACTACTATTCTGTGTTGAGGTTTGCAAGGAGGGTTGCCTCCCAAGGCTTTTGTTGAGCATTTTTCAAATTATCAAACACCTCATATTTGAAGTATGAGAATCCATTTCCAATATACCTCCTTCCTTCCCATTGATTTTTCTAATGCACTCTGGGTTTTACAAAATGTCTAGCTTTGTTAAATTCCTTTTGCTTAACTACATGGATTCACATATGCCTGTACTTGAACAACTGCCTGATGTAGGCAACAGCTCGGAAGGAGTTTAACATTTTATGCTTCAGGACTCTGAGACTCCCCCTGAAGCTTCTAAAATCCCATCTCTTTTCCAGGCCATAAACCTTGTTCCTGGGGGCATAGCTTGACACTGAGAATCACAAAGTCATTTTGTCTTGGAAGAAGTGCCTTTTTGAATACCATACTTCACACTAGTGGCACAGCTTCAACACATTACAGCAAGGCATTTCTAAGGACAGTGGGATATGTGGCTTCTAAAATCTCACAGGTGCCTCTAGTCAGGTTAGAGATGAAGAAGCTAGGAGGATCCAGCATGTGTCAGCTTAGGATAAGGTGGCTTGGCAAGCCTTCTTGCTTTACCAGGGAGAGTCGGCAGCTCTCTTTCTATGGCATTGCTTTCCAACTAAAGTTTTTGTATTGTGCCTGATGGACCCTTTTTTGGGCAGTGTCCAGCTGCTGGCATTCAAATAAATTCCAATCTGTAACATATTAAACTGGCTCTACTTAATGCCAGGAGTCTAAATGAAAAATGGCCAAAACTGAGGCTTTCCTGCAACTTAAACATATTCATACATGTATGCATGTAGTTACAGAGACATAGTATCAAAAGAATGAAAGCACAATCTCTTTTCCTGGGTATAGTGCCTGTCATGTCTTGAGATCTGCTAGCAATTTGGGGGGATTATAACTAATTATCAAGGATATAACCTCACAATAGATTCCACGAGGCACCAAATTTGAACTTGTAGATGTTCAGGTTACATCAAACCAGATTAGTTACTACTTCACAGCTAGTTGTAGATCATCCTCTATGATGTCTTCTGAGCCAGATAATAATCTTAATGCAGTATCTGAAATCTCCATTAAATCTAACACCTGTCTACTAGAGACTCTCTACTATGTCGCAATAAAATGGCTGACCTAAACTACCAGTGACTGGCATGCCCAGGACTTTTGTGACATTAAATGTGCTAACTCCCTTGTCTAGTCAGTTAACCTTTTTACTAGGGGCCTCAAAACTCTTGACTTTTTTCTCATAAATAAAGCTATTTTCTGCACACCTCCATATGCATCATCTTCCCTTGATAAATTATACCATAACTCATTTATTTTCCTTTAAAACTGGTTACACTCCTTCTACAAGTGCCACTGTGTTTAGGGACTTTTGAAAAGCAAACATTCTGTTACTTGTTAACCTAAAATAAACCACTTCATGGATTCCATTGTTAAAACCACCGCCTATGTATTTAACATCTACTCCAGCTAAAGTATTTGTGTTGATAAAATAGACCTATCCACACCAAATATAATGACAAATGTATAAACAAACTTCTGTGAGAGTACCCATACAAATAAGTTACATGACAGTAGAAATAATTTATTTTCTTTTTATAAAAGGTATCATTCTACTTAACTTATAAGCATACATATACTAGTAAAGAGCTTAAGGTAAGCATTTAGAAGACGAGAGCAGAATGTAAAGTTAAAATATTCACAAGACCCCAAAACAGCTATACATCTTTCTTTAAGAAGTAACACCCAACAATGTTTGGAGCTAGTCCACAATAATACTGCCCACTCTGACCCAAAAAAATAATAGTTAATAGCCAAACTGACAAATTTAGTACAGGTTAATGATATTTCCACAAATTCCACAGTAACAATCACCACGTCTTGGATGTTACAGAACTCTGTGTTAAGTGTTTGTCAGCTTTGGAACTCATCAAATGTACTTTTAAGATGCTCATGGTTCAGGATACTAATTGTTTTTTTCAATTTGACTGACTTCTACAGTGTCTGACTTGTTACCACACTAACACTAAATATTTATGCCGTATATTCCTGACCTATGATTACCTAAGTTTGTAGCTGACTGGACACTGGGCATTGTCATTCAGTCTTCCTCTGACTCTCAATTGCTCTGGCATGTGTTAAACCACATTAACAGCTGGTGCAAGGACAATGGTCTCAAATTAAATTTAAAAATGTAATGTAGTTAATTTTGGTAAACAAAACATATAATATAATATAGCTGCTGCATCCTTCCAGTCAAACATTGTGATAAGAGATCTTGTCACTATTATTGATAATTCCTTATCTGTTGGCCAACATGCAAATGCAGTCGTAAGGAAAGTTTTCTTTCTGGCTTACATAATTTCCAAAACCAGTTCCTATACATCCAAATAAGGCTTCCATTCCCTTTAATCATATCTCATCAGACTAATTACTGATTACAATGTCCCTTTTAGCATACATTTGTGTAAACATGCCACTCAACTTTAGAGACCATGGCAGTCCCTAACTAAAAAAATCAGTGGCTTCAAAAGACATTATTCAGTTTCTTTAGACACTTCCCTGGGGATCTGTGTTAAGCTTTTCAAGCCATGAAAGATCCAAACCTCTTTACCTTCTGTTTCTTCACAGGGCAAACGATTCTTCAAATACCAGTCTAAAGGAACTATACTTTCATCAACAAACATGTTGTGATAGGTTCATATCCTAATGTATCTCCACTTCTGGAACAAGCTTCCACTACATGTCAAGCTGATTTGCACTCCTGTCACTTTCAAGGTAAACCTAGATAGATACTTGAATGGGCAGCCTCAATTTCTCCCTCAGTCTGACATGTACTACTCTTCTTCCTGGAAGAATATTGGTTATTGACTAGGCTTGTAATGGTCTTTAAACCAGCTACTTAGTGCTTACCCATAAACATATGCATCAAGTCAGAATCAAGGGTTTCTGGAGGACTACATTTCCTGATTAGTGCAAACATGGAACTGTCATCGATTATAATATGATATTCATATCCTACAAAAAAGATCTAATCCACACACAATTCGTCTGTAAGGATGACTGTTTTAAGATGCAGTCATGTTTGCCTAGGAAGCAAGAACACCCCTTAACCTACCTCATAAATAGGGCCTGTATCACTTTGTCGAAAGCTTAATTGAGTGAATTGCTAATTGTTAACCCCTATTCAGTGAAAGCACAATTAAGCAAATGAACGTTTCAGTGAAAAGTTCCTAGGGAAAGGACATGGATGGCCATCATCGGGGATTTCCCCTTTTCCTCACTGTAGTGTGATCTTGGAGTTGGTATATTTAGTTAGGGGAGGTGTAGGGGGCTTTTCCCCACTTTGCAGGGTTTTATATTACTTTGCAGGGTTTTATATTTTTTGTATTTGTTATGGACAGTTGCTGGCCTACTACTTTTGTTCCCTAGGAAACATTTTGTTGAAACAGTCTTTCACTTAATTGAGCTTTCGCTGATTTGAATTCGACAATTAACGACTCACTCAATTATCTTTTGACAAAGTGATACAGACCCCATAAATAATACCCTCACTCAAAAAGAGATACTGTTATAATAGACCTAGGCACATTTTCAGTCAGTGGTGTCTCTCTTGACTACTGGATATAAGCTCCCATTAGGAAATCCTTCATCTTAATACAGCTAATAAGTGAAGGGATATAATCCAGGGCAAAGCAATTTATTGTCTCTCCCAACAACCCCCTTATCAGATACATAACAGAATATAATGTTACTTTTGGCATGTTTTTAACCAGGTAAGATATCAACTAGGAAAACCACAATGCTTCCTCACCAGGAAAATCTTTGTCAAGTGATACCAAAGCTGCTCAAAATATCTCATAGCTGTATCAGTCGTTTCTGTTTCCTATAAACTGTTACATGGTAACATCCTCTTAGATTACAAATCTACAAATAATCCTGTTCTGCATGACCTTGTATATCTTTGTAAATCAGGTAGTCTACCAATGCATATTCTGATGATCAAAATCTGCATTGTATTGTTAGCAAAACCAATTATTGGGATAGATACCGATCCATAAGAATACCCTCCAGTGGAACAAGATCCATCTCAATTTCCAAGTAGCTTCCCAATTCACTCTATATGCAACATGGGTGAGTTTATAGGGATCTGAAAATTAATTTTATGGTCTAGTTGCCCAAATCCTTATGGACAGAGGGGGCAAGTAGTGAGAATAGTTGTGGCTACACCAGGATTGTAATAGTCTACTCAATTGATTACCTGGTATGCATATACATTCAGGTAAAGTGAGTACCTTAAACAAGGGAAAACTACTTTATAACCTGCTGATCTCCTTAGGGATAACCAAAGAAAATTTGGAACAATCATCATCATCATCATCAACCACCCTTTTTCCCATTTTTCTACATGGATTCGGGGTGTGGTGTCACCATCTCTGTTGATTCAATGCCATGCTCCTATCTTCTTCGACACTCATGATTGACTGTCACAGATCTTCTCTGACACAATCAATCCCCTTCTTTGTTGAATGCCTTCATTTCCTCTTGCCTTCTTCCTGTCTCTCCCAAATCTTTTTCAACAGATTGTCTGCTGCTTTTCTGCACATATGTCCAGTCCACCATAATCTGTTCTCTTTAATCCTTTCTGCAATTGGAGCTACTTTGGCTTCTGCTCATAGGTCCTCGTTTCTTTGTCTGTCCCACAGTGTGCATCCTACCACCCTTCTCAGGCACTTCATTTCCATTACCTCTAGCTTTCTCATCTGCTCTGCCTTCACTGCCAGGTTCCTGTACCGTAAAGTAGTACTGGTTGCACCACTGTTTTGTACACCTTACTTTTCAACTTCTATTGCATTCTTATGCCATACACTACACCAATCTATGCCAGTTGGCTGCAACCCCTCTGATTCCAGTTTTGACCTCTTCATTCAGACTTCCATTCTCATCAACCACCCCTCCCAGATACTTGAATCTATTGACCTGTTCCACTGTCTTCCCTTCTACCTCAATTCTCATCTTCTTCTGAATTCTACAATTTGCTACCATTACTACTGTCTTATCTATACTTAGTTACATCCCATGTGCCTTTAGTTTTGCATTCCATTCCCCTATCCTTTGTTGAAATTCTTGCTCAGAGTCTGCCTGTAATGCCATTGTCTGCATACAGCAACTTTGTTGATCTGTCCCCTCTGACATGTATGTTAATGTAGTCCATCAGCAGTATGAACCCCTGCTCAACATCCACTCCCACTGAAAACCCCTATGTAAGACCAAACACTGTTCATGCTTGAATCATCGGGTACTTATATATAACCTGCACTACTTCTACCAATGTTTCTGGGATTTCAAACAACTGCAGTACTGCCAAAATTAGCTTCCTTGCGACCTTACAAACTGAAGAATCACAACTTTGAACCAACCAGTAAAAATGAAAAAACTTCCACTGGGCCAAAATACATAACATGAAATTCGCAGACTGTACCCAAAGTCTCAACAAGATTTCACTGGCCAAATTTAAGCTTCTAATAACCAAAAGCTTTTATTAATGTTAACTGCTTTTGTTCTGCCAATTGCAAGGAACTTCATGAGAGTTCTGTCGGAAGTACTTTTAGTTTGGCATTGCCTAAAAAAGGCACTATGGGGGCAGACAATGTTTTAACTAATATTCGAAAGCCTAGAGGGAAGCCTGGCAAAGCAGCGTGGTCTGTTGACCATCTCCTTCCATGCTGACAAATATTGCACCCCCTTAGAATGACACCAGAAACTAAGCCAATTATTAAAATCAATCATTTTTTTGTTCATATTCTGGCATCATCCTTGGAGAAGGTAAAATGCTGCTCAGTGCTTAGGCTCATACCATCCTGAGACACATATTTCGAGAGTTCCATGATGTCGCTCTTCATATAGTCTAGTGAGGTATGTCTCAGGTCATTTACTCCCACATGAACCATGACTGAGTCATACTGGTAATTGTGGTCCAGTGACCTGAGTGCATGTGTAATGTGGCAAATACTAGCCCCTGATAAGCAACTGACCATAACTTTCTCCTTATTCAGCTTGGTGAGAAGGACATCAGTGTGTCTCACAATGAAGTCTCCAATTACTAGAATGTTGGACTGTGTGGTGACTTGCCTTATGGGCTTAGAGGTAGAGGCTCCATGAGATGTAGCTCTATGTGTTGATGTGGGTGTTGTTTTGAATGAGGGCATTTGGGGCTGCTGAGAGTATTTCTTATATGTACTTTGTCTAGGAGGCCTTTGTGGTTTAGGAAAGTTACATGTGAGTGCCTCAGTATATGTGGTTCTATATGTCTGCTTTGAATTGTGTGTGATGGGTGCAGCATGTGTACTACTGACAACCTTATTGACATTAGGAGTACTTTTATGTGAGAGCTTTGCCTCCAGTGACATTGTATAACTACATCTCTCACATACCGTATCAGTTTGTTTGAGAATTAACTGGTTGTCAGTAAACATGAGGTAATTTCTACATTGCCTCAGGATACCCATATCCACCATGCCAGTAATGGAAACAGTAGGAAAGTTCATATCCATGACAACAGACCCCTTTTTTGATTAGACTGTTTGAGTGGACTCTAAAAATCATACTGTGGCATCATCATAGGTGAAGTAGGATGCTACTCAAGGCTAGATTCATATCCACTTTGGACACATATTCAGAGAGCTCCATCATGTCTCTCTTCATACAGTACAGTGAGGTATGTCTTAGGTCATTTATGCCCACATGGACTATGACCATGTCATACTGGTACTTCTGGTTCGAAGACATGAGTTCATGTGTGATCTGGAGAGTCTTGACTCCAGACAGACAGCTCACTGTGCTTTTCTCCTTGTTTACCCTGGTAAGGGGGTGATCAGTATATCTTACACTGGAGTCTCCAACAACTAGAACATTTGACTATGTGGTGTGTTAACTTATGGGCTTGGAACCCGAGCTACTATGATTTTCAGAGTTGTGTTTTGTGAAGTGTTGTCTTTTTTGAGTGTGCGCAGGGCCACTGAGCAATGCTTTTAGGAGGTCTTGGAGGTTTGGGCAGATTACAAGTGAGTACCTCTGCATATGTGGGTCTGTGTGTTGGTAGTGACTGCTTTGGATGTAACGCCAACAGCGTGGTTTGTGTTTTTCTTGTGTGTATGTGAGAGATTTGCCTCCGATGATATTGTGTATCTTCATCTCTCACATACTATGTTTGCCTGTTCTAAAATTAAATGGTTGTCAGTGAATATTAGGCAGTTACTACACTGCCTCAGAATGCCCATATCCACTAGGCCAGAAACAGAGATGACAGGGAAGTGCCTATCCATTATACCATATCCTTAGTAAATGGGAAGGAGTACGGGAGAGTCACTTGAAGATCAAAGTGAGAGTGTTTAGTAGTACACTATTAGATGAACTGCAGTGGTACTACCCTCTGCACAAACTGGCAGCTCTTCAAGCAGCTGTGAACAGTAGGAGACTATGGAGAGCATTTCCTATAGATGATTTTAAACTGGAGATGTTTGCTTATATGCAAGGCATGGAGAACCACGTTTGTGCAAAGCTTTTAAAACAGTAGGATGAAAGACTTTTACAACAGTTAAGCCCTCAAGTCAATCAGATAAACACACAATAAACCTTCCACCAGTAGTTGTCAAATTGGATGGGCTGAATTCAGCTCTCTGCTCCCAACAGAGTGCAAAACAACCCTCTTAATGTAAATAAAACTAATCCTTGGAAATAAGTTCATTAACTCTGAGAAATGTTCAGAATTTATAGAAAAAAGTGTTCAACATAAGAGAACTACAGCAACACAGAAAAACATTGCAAAACTTAGAAATATTTTGGCAGACTCAGGAAAACTTTGGCAAACTCAGAACAGCTTTTGTCGTATCAGAAGAGGTTAGGAAATTTCAGAATACTGTTAAGACAACCTAAGATCATTTTGCAATTTTGTGCACTTGCCTTAGCAAGCTAACACCAGGATGATGTCAGTGACAATACGGGTTAGTGGCACACTGAATGGTCAGGTAAGTTAGTGTACTTCTGGAAAGTTAATTCAGAGGCATACCAAGCAACTTAATGGAGTTGTACAGTTAGTTACAGCTATGATGCTTTGTTCTCATTGTCTTATGCGCACAAACATTTTCTTACATGCAAAGAATCGTGGACAAATGAAATTGAGCTCAAGTGCTGATCAAAGTTGAGTAATTTGTTCTCTTTATCAGATACCATGTCAGAGTCTAGTGTTAAACACTAGCTGCTTGTGTTGAAACCCAGTATTTACTAGTGAACTGGTATTAGGTTAACTTGCATTTTGCAAGCAGTCTGTGTAATGGCTGAAGGACATATTTCAGAATCTTATTCCTAATGCAGGTGGATTGTATTTCTGCACATAAATCATGTCGTTATGTACCAGTTCCCTAGTTTATTCCCTTATGTATTTTTAACCTAAGTCTTGCATATATAGTTTCATCTCCTAGCACTGAAATGGAGAATATAGAAGCAACTTGAATAGCAGCAACAATAAATGTATGGTATAACTTCAGATAATATATTGACTTGTGTGACTGTGTGAGGTTAAGAAAGACAAACATAAGTGATCTTTATGAGCATAACCTTTTTGTTTTTTAAGGTTAACTAATGCTGACATCAACAACTGTCAACAATATACATGTTTAGAATTAAGTTAATAATATGTTAAATCAAACATGGTTTTCCACTATATAACTAAACGCACATGGAAAATAAATGGGTAATATTGTTTTGTGCACTGGAATTCTGCTTTGCATTGAGCAGAAGCACCTGTTAGAGAATTTGTATAGTATATATTGAACTGATTTTACATAAAAATATCCACATTTATTATGGCTTGTCTGTGATGAGGTATCATTAAGTGACCTTATATCCCTGGACACATGAAAGGCAGGTCATGCCTGCTCAACCTGGTTGAGTTGTTTGAAAGAGTTAGTTAGGCCATTGATAAGGGGCATACAGTCTACCCTGGTTATATGGATCTTACTAAGGCTTTTGACACAATCTCCCATACCTGGACATTGTCAATCCAGTGAACTATGCAGTTATCTGCAACAACATATTTCATTAAGGTTATACGTAATTTCTTTAGACAGAAAATGTCCTGGCTCCCCTCCTTTTTAGTATATATTTCTGTGTCATAAAAGTTGATATCAAGGGACTATGGCTAATCAGGTTTGCTGGTGAACATAAAATAGTTATCAAATACCATACTGACATTCAAATTCTCTAGAAAGGACAGGACCAAACAAAAGTTTAACGTATTAATCATGGGCTTACCTTCAAAAACCAAGAAATACAGCATAGATTCCTTTTATAAATGTAGCTTTAGTACTGCTTACTCCATAGGTCACATTCCACTTAAATTGACACAGTCATCAAGGCTTGAGTACCATACATTGATAACAAACTATACCTTGATTACCACATCTCTGTGGTAGTTGGAAAATATTTCTGTCTTGTATAACTCTTCTTTCACAGTATCTCATCAAGGTCCAAAGAAGTTACAGTCCCACTTTGTCCACCTTTATTAGACCCATCACTGAATATAATGTACCCTTTGGACATGGACCTTATTAAGCACCTAAACTAGCTTGACAGACCTTAGCATCTGCAACACACACACACACACACACACACACACACACACACACACACACACACACACAAACACACACACACTCACAAAAAATACTCAGATCTCTGTTCCCGTTTCTCTTCTGGTATACTAAAATCCCTGTGCATCTACTCATTGTCATAGGAAATTCACATTGGTGGTGAACTCTGGTTTGCCTTGTGTTATGAATGACCCACCACTCTTTGAATTCTTTCACCTAGGTAGACCAGTGCTAATGTATGCAAAAGTTCTAGGGGACCCAAACCTGTATTGCCACATAAGCAACTTCAAATGGTGTGACAGATGCCTAGCCCAACATTTACCTCCTTCTAGGCTTCCTTTATCTGTTAAGCAGAGTACTTCCCTAATAACCTTAAAAATGAATCTAGATTACTGAATGTATATTTGTGCATTTTCACTCTGGAGAGGAGGAGAAGGTCTACTTAACAGTGGACATTGTTATTCTCCCACCAGTATTGGGTGAAGTGGCTAAGCATCTCAGTGGTCTCCTTTGACCACAAGCTTTGTAAAAATCCATCAACTTATTAATGATCCAGTATTACAGATCTGACCATCATTTAAATTTGTATATCTAAGTTCACATCTATGTTTGTGGAAATGATGCCATATCTTCATTATTTATCACACTGTAACCAGCTGCCCCACCATTACCAGTGATCCGTGTAATCTGTTCTCTGTTTGTAATATTGAGTTCAAGTTTTATTGGCAGGGAGAGTACTCTTCCATCTTTCTTTGCATCCTGAATGGCTGCAGAAGTGATAACATGCATGAGAAACTAAGATTTCTGCCAGACATTTCACATCTGTATTCCTTATTCCCAAGATGTACTTCAACAACAATGCAAGTAGCTGTCTCCTTACTGTAAGTGATTTTTTTATTTCAGGAATGCTGCTTTAATTTGTGCTATTCAGCTAAGCTAACAATATTAGAGAGCTTTGAAAATTCTGCTTATTATTGAAATTTCCCCTTATAGTAGTCATTGCTCTTACAAAAATATGTGAATACAAATGCATATTTGTTAATCAATCATCTGTTTACAACCTCTGTGGTTTCTTTCATTATTCTTACTATCCTCATGAGGCAAATCATAATTTTTCTTGTGTGGATAATACAGGACACGTGATGTGTTTTTATTATAAAAGTCAGACACATCAGCCCTGAAAATCCCAGCTGAAAATGTGTGTTCTTGAGAGGAGCATATTTCTGACAGTCTATGTGAAACATAATACTTAAAACATCTGAGTTTGGCAGATTTAGGTCATAAGGATTTTTTCACTTTAACGGTCAGCCAAATTTGCATCCACCACTGCAGTCAGATGTTTGTTAATTTTTCATGTCAGGAATGAGTTTCTCATTTACATTAGCAAATGTCATTTCATACAAAGGCTTCAAGCAGGAATACTGAGCTTGACTATAAAATAAATTGCTTATGATACCCAATTGCCCCCTACTATGATTCTATGCATTTATGTAAAACACAGTGTTGGCAACATCTGAGGAAGAAAGCAGCTGTCCTACAACAATTATTTTTGGCCTCCATAACTAGTCCTTAATGACTGTGACTGCTTTTCACTAATGCAAACTTGTATTCATTTCAGTGGTATGTGCATGCAGCAGCAGTACGTTGTTTTTTTTAGGAGTGATAGATTTCTAAAAGACAATATGCATTCTCTTCTGTATTAGCCAAAGATAAACAGCATCATCAGATTCATCATTCTTGTATTTTTAATATTTTTTCTGCCTTTGTTAAAGAAATAAAATAAACTATCCCTGGGATTCATGAAGCTCGGCGCAAGGCCGGCGTAAGGCTTGCACCGACCGTGCGGCGTATATATGGAGTAGTCGCGTCATATGTATATTAATGAAGGTGTGCAGCCGCCACAGCCACGTGCATAGGAAACATGCGCGAGTGCAAGGGGCGTATCGAAGTTACGCAGGGAGGCGTGTCAATGTCGGCTGTCGAGGAGCAACCTAAACTGCTGAATATTATATTCCGCCAGCAATAGTAATCGTACCTATCAGTGTCCATGGAGACTGAAACATATGCAAAGCAGAGTCCCTGTGAACAGAAAATGAAGAATCAAACACAAATGCACGGTAGGGAATAACGGGTCCCTACCCTTGAACAAATGACATGAAAACCGTGTGCCCGTAGTCCAACATAGTGTTGATAGCTATACCATGTGGAAGTGAAACGTATCATATGTTAGCGCGCCGCCAGTAGGTACGTCCAGTCCAACGGAGAGGGTCACCAGCCGACCCATTATGTGAGGGAGGGAACATAGCTGTGCAGATGTGTCCATAACAAAATACACAAGGAGAAATGTAGATATATGTAGTGACCGTATGTCTGAATCATATCCCACAAGCCATGTAATAGTCACATACAAAAGGTATGTCCGTATTTCACATACCAAATGTGATAGGAAATAGCATACGCATGTAAACGAAACAGAAGGAGCATATAAACAGCCATAACAATACGGACACATGTAGGCTGAAAGGAACAGTATGATCCGTACCGTCGACCAAAATTACCACCTGTCCCACATTGCGAGCGACAGTCCCTCTGTGGGCAGATGTGTCCTGACACAAACATGTAAAACTGGCAAATGTCCAGAGAATATAGGACATAATTCTTCCGTAGACATCATGCAATAGTTGCATTAAACATATTTTACTGGACGTATATTACATAAATGTCATAAACAGAATAAGATACTGAAATGCTACAAGAATAAGCTTAGATATAGGCAAGAATTTTAAGTTCTATCTGCTGAACTGACCGTGGGTATGTGTTGGCCTGTAAAATATGCTGTGTTCAACGCAAATGTCACAGTAGGGTTGCCACCTTTTCAAATGGCCAAAGTGGGACATGTTTGGTACAGACATCAGATTTTACAGGCCGACACATAACCATGGCCAGTACAAAGGACAGACCGTAACTGTTTTGCCTACAGAAAAGTGTATTCTTGTAGCATTTTAGTTGCTTATTCTGTTTCTCATAACAGTCAGGTATTTCAGATACAGAATAACTGTTTAAAGCAACTATCACATAAAATATAAGAAATAAGTTTGTCCTAAAATCTCAGGACATTTGCCATGTTTGCAATTACATGTCAGGACACAACTGCCCAAAGAGGGACTGTCCCTTGCAAAGTGGGACAGGTGGTAACCCTGTGTCACACTGTGGCCAATTAAAAAGGTGGAAACACAACCGTCGACTGTGGGGAGGCATTGTCCACAACAGTCGGACATGTGTAAGGAATAGCTTGGACATAGGAAAAGATGCCATCCTACCAATGAGTAGAACAGGCTGGCAAAATCCGGAAGGCAGCTGTATAATCCGAACGTGTATGTGACACAGTCAAATGGGTAGTACCCGGATACACCAACCAAGTAATGAAAGTGAAGTATGGGCGTGTACCTATGTGCGTGAGGTATAGCATGTGGAAAGCAAACATGGCAGGATAGTCCACACAACCATAAAGGTACCCGACACATGTAGGGTAGTCAATGTGTAACTCTGGCTGTGTCATGGGCCAACAACCAAAGTAGTGGTCTATGGGGTGTGAGGAATTCGTGTGTGAGGGGTGGGTGTTTAATGGCAAATTCCTCAAAGGCAATACTGTGTCGTATGCAGAAAAGGTGAACCGGAGGTGTACGAGGGGGCAGCGGGTGAAGTGGAAAGAAACACAACCTCATGTAGAAACAGCTGCATGACAAGCAGACAGGCCATAGTGTAGAACACAGTCCCACAAACATATGAATATGGAAATATGCGAGACAAATGTATAGATACAGCACCATCACATACCCACAGATGGGTCCTGATGGAACTGGCAATAACAAACGCAACAAACCTGGATGCATAATAGCCTACCCAGCATACCCTCCACAACACACAACCTGCCACCATACCAGAACGTCCACCAAATCCAGCCGTACTTGGTCCACTGGTTTGTTGCAGAAACAGCTACACACAGTGACCCTTACGCATATGTAGTAGGTATTGTCACCCTAGGCAGTGTCAGGATTGCAAACCATGTATCCCCTGCATGTAAAACCCCCTGCACGTTTTCATGAAGCCACAAAAATCTTTGTTATCTAACTTGTTTTGGTCTAGTCCAATTTTTAGGTTATCCCTCATGGGATGACCAACTTGTGTAAATAGTAGAATGGGTATGACTACATGATGTCCAATCCAGTAGATATCTGTACACAAGTCAGAACGTGCAGTGGAGGTCCATGACACTGTCCAGCCCTAAGTGGGCATGCGTAACCTACCACCCAGGATAAAATACCTTCCCGTGACGCATGTGTCCAGACACAAATAGGAGGGAGAATATAATGCACACATTTGCAAAGTGGAAAATGGCATGAGGGTGAGGAAGACACTGACGTAAACAGGTCAACCCTGATCAAGTGTGAGGGACACTGACTGTGTGCAGTCGTGACTGACCATACCTGTCAACCTGTGTGAGCAAGATATCTGGACAGAGCCGTGAATATAAGTGAGACAAAGGTCCAAAAACAGGGACAATCTGTAAAGATAGCTCTTAGAAACATAGACATTTGATAGAATAACAGTTTGCACATTGGCATTAATGTCTGGAGTATGAAGTCTGAAACCCAACTGTCTGTCAGCACATTCTGACTGCAGTCTTTAATGCACTGCTGTGCCAGAACACAACAGCGTATTACAGAGGTCCGACTAGGGTCACCACCTGTCCCACTTTGCGAGTAACAGTCCCTCTGTAGGCAGTTGTGTCCTGTGAAAAAATCAAGACATAGCAAATGTCCTGAGAGTTTAGGACAATGTTATTTCCTAATTTACTTTAATAGTCGCATAAAACAGTTATTTTATATATGAATCCTCTATATGTTATGTGAAGTAGCATAAGCAATTCAAATGTTACTAGAATAAGCTATTATATGTACAAAAAAGGTTAAAGTTCTGTACGATGCACGGCTGTAGGTATGTTTTGTCCTGGAAAATCTGACATCTCTACAGAACATGTCCCACATTGGGCAGTCGAAAAGGTGGAAACCCTAAGAATGACCACAGGTTCGCCCCATAATGTTGGTGTGTGCCTCCGACAATCTGCACCAGTGTGGTAAATAGCTGAGGATTGATGTCACTACATAATGAGAAATATCCTGAGTATAAGACTCCACAACCTGCAGAAAAGTTATGCTAATGCAAAACCTAGCATTCTATCAATATTCTAAGCTTGTAAGAGCAATCGTTAAAATGTGTCCCTAATTGTCCCCCCATCATGTAGGTTTTGCGCAGATTCGGTGCTCTAAGAGGTTGAGAGGTATGGTCCGTACATATTTACAGGAACAGCCCTTCACACTTGTATAATGTACAACTGCATAGCTGTAGTCACTTCATGTCCAAAAATAATAATCCCCGTATGACTGTATACAAGTAATAGTCAAATGTGAATGGGAACACTCCTCACCGTGGAGTATGGACTGTAACAACCCCACCCATAATATGTAATGCCAACAGAATAAGCTGCTGACAGGTGCCCAAACACCTGTGTCTATAAACACAGGTAAAACTTCAAAATAGAAAGATAATCCCTGTCCATATGCTTCGTCTGACATTTGACCTCGGCCAGGGAAGTTCGTTCACCAGGTGGACAAGCCTAAACCCAGATCACTACATGAACACCCTGACAATCAAAGACCTGTATGTGGCTGGACTATATGCCTTGGTGTTCTGCATATCCTCGGAGTGATTAACAATGCAGCCGGAGTCCACAGCAGTAGGCAATAGGGAATGTGTAATATGTAGTACTGCCTTTTTCCCAGCAGGAGAATGGATGCCTGTGTTGAGGTGAAGCGGTGAGGCGTATGTTGATGTAGCTACGTACTATGGGTATGCATATCAATGAGGGAAAACACCAATAGAATAGTGGTTCTGGCATCCGGCCAACGTGAATGCAGTCCTGGTTGACCTACGACCACTGCACATATAACTTGAAAGTGTAATGAAAGCGTTTGTGCTGTATACACATTTAAATATGTAAAGGTGAACGTGTGTTTCGCAGTAGTCCATAAACTGGAATACAGATATGTGACTGTTACGGTCAGAATTATGAAAGTTCACATAAGCACAATTATCTATGAAACATATGTAACCCACAATAAGGATATGCAAGTGCACCTGCGCGTGTGTAATCAGTTCACAGAATAGAAAATGAATGGTGTTTTCCCCACGTTTTATGTACATGGCTCATACCTGTTAACCCCGTAAAGTACGAAACCGGACAAAGCCATGACAACAACTGGCACAAATAGGGACAATCCCCAGATATTGCCCTAACAAACATAGAAAGTGGATAGAATAACAAGTGTGTCACTAGCATGGATGCTCTGAAGGGTATGAAGTCGTAACCTGAAATGTTTGTCATTATTTACCAACGTCAGTCTTTAATGATATGCCACTAACTTGCCAGATAGACACAAGGTTATGAAAAACGGACCAAAGATAAGAGGCAAACAGCTGTACATGCAGCTGAAATCTGTACAGCTGAAAGGTATGATATGGAGATATATATACACATATATCCACAGACATAATCCAAAGCAAATTATGAGATGAGGAATGTACAGACATATGTATATATGTACATATATATATATATATATATATATATATATATATATATATATATACAGACACGCTACATGAATAAATATATACACAACAAACATATGTCCCTGTACATATAAGACATGTACATAAATAGGTCACGGTATAGCTAATATGGATAGACAGATAGACAGATAGACATGCATGAAAGGAGAATACACCGATGGTTTCCAAACCATTGCCCGGAAAGTACCAGTGTGACAGGGCCTGCAAGGCCTACACGTTAAACATGAATATAGGTGTCCTTTGCAGGACCCCAAAAATTGATCTTGTACTAAGTGCGAACCGTCATTGATGCAAAAGAAGTCACACCTGCAACTATGATATAGGTGTAAATGCAACAGTAGCAGGTGCAAGGGTAATAACACATGGGTCGATTGAATGTATGACATACGACCTGATATCCGCAGAGTGGGGAGTGCTCGGAAGTGTCCTCACACTTTATTATCGCTCACATTAAACATGTCTAATGTGTACTGTGGAGGTGTGTCAGGTATGGGAATCATGGGTATGCAGAATTGGGCCAAGGTGTTGGTTGGCACAGCTCTATTAGGTACGCCCCATGGGAGTGATCAATATACCTATGTGGGTATAGCACACGCCTATATTCTCCAAAAAGGTGCAACCCATCTACTGGATATTGTGTAAACCATTGGGGGAAGATGTAGGGACCTATATCAGTGTCATGTAGGTGATTATCATGGATGGACATGCGTACGACCAAGATGTTAACCATACCTGCCAAAATGTCAGAATAAGACAGCTGGACTAAGCCATAGTACACGACAGACAAATAGGGACTATATTAAATATACCCCAGACAAAGTCAGAATGTTGATAGAATAATTGTGTAGTCAGGAATACGAATGTTATGAGAGTTAGTAATCATGAAATAGAAATGTCAGTCATGATTACCTAACCGCACAGTCCGTCATGCCTTGCCAGCAATCTACCAGAAAGGCACATTATCATGACAAATGTAACAGAATCATAGGTCAAACCCCGGGGCATATACCCATAAAGTGTACAGGTGAGAAGTATGAAGGTAACCCGTCCTAATGAAATGTACAGAACTAGTGATACTAGGTGGACAGGTGAGAAGAAAGACGTCAGGACAAATGACAAAACATGTACAAGTCATAAGCATGTTTTTCCACAAATGTGAATGACAACGTATGGCCTGTGAAAGTCAATGTGGAAGGTTAATAGACTCAAAAGAAATGTGTCCCTCAGGGTGTCATGCAGTGTCACCGATGCTCTGCCACTGACGGAAAGCTCAAATACTGGTGTACACATAAGGTACATGATAGAATAATTAGTGTGGATAAGCACCTGTTGGCCTGTGTGAGGAATATAACCCTGTGGGTGGGTGTGTCCTGAAATAGGAATGTAATGGCAACTGACCTGTGATGGCGCCATGTATTGTGTGTATTGGTGTAAGAAAATTGATGTCCAGTATCAGAAACATACCTCACAACTGTACGAATGTGCAGATGTATGCCTCATATGTGTGGTGTGTTCCTCTTACAATCTGTACCTGTCTGCCAAATACCTGAGAACTGACGTCATTAAATAATGATAAACATATGAGTTTAAGACCCCAAATTCCTCAGAAAGGTCATACTAATGCAAAACCTATAATACTGTCAACTATCTACGTTTGTAAGAGCAATATGTAGAATCTTCCCCTATCTGTCCCCCCATCATGTTAGGCTTTGTACAGATGTTTTGCACTAGGAGGTTGATAGGTATGATCAGAAACAGATACATGTCTGAGGAAACAGCATTATCGACCGCAAGATAACTCAGAAAGTATGAAAAGCGCTGCAGTAGGAAGTTCAGTATTGTCTGCAGGTATGTGCTGACATGTCAAATGACACAGCAGTCTACATGAAGTACCTATAGGGCGTCACCTTTACCAGTGATGAGAGTGGGACATACCCACAGCCATGCATACACCACAAATAGACATAGCACACAACAAAGCCTAGGCCATGATACACGAAGCCTCCGGCGTGTATGGATTGAATGAGAGTACAACAAGGAAAGATGACTGCCAGGCTATTCAGCAAACACCCGTAGGGGCGTGCAAGACCGCCTGTAACAGGAACATTGCATGGGCAATGTTGGGATTTGCAACATACCCCATTTGTATGTGTAAGCTATGCAAATGATGTAATTATGCGATACATGAAACAGTAAGCTGTCCGTGCAAGA
This sequence comes from Protopterus annectens, assembly GCF_019279795.1. Classification (NCBI taxonomy): domain Eukaryota; kingdom Metazoa; phylum Chordata; order Ceratodontiformes; family Protopteridae; genus Protopterus; species Protopterus annectens. Next base: position 1,724,992,275 of record NC_056741.1, on the reverse strand, counting down.
GCAGAGTTATGTGCAGAAATGTACCCGGATGTTATGCAACTAACGTTTTGCGCATCACTAAACGGAGCAATGACAGCTGCAAATACAGTATGAATACAGTCAAAGAAGCATGCCAATGTCCAAGTCCAAGGCCAGTGGCGGCTTTGTCCATTGGATATCAATAAACCAGTAGTTGTCCTCCCCCGATCCCTGGTGTGGAAGAGTAGCGCAGCACCACGAGAACGCGCTGTGCTTCAAAACAAGACATATGGATAATATACATACAAAATGTAGGTTTAGTTAGATGTTAGTACGCCATGCAGATGAATGGCAAGCTGGAGACAACATGGCTACTGCTTACTGGTACTTATGTGTGGAAGCGCTCTGTCAGAGATGTAATGAAGCATTTGTAGGCAATGTGAGGCAAGTGAGGCTGAGGATAGTGAATCACAACATGTCATGCCATATGGGCCAAGCCTCTACAGTGTAGTGTAGGTTAAAGGGACTATTAGAGTAGAAGATAGGTGACAACATGAGTGTGTATGTATAAAACACTGTAACCTCACCGGAGCAGTGTCACATGTGTGCTGTCAGTACTCAGTGGAAGAGGCGTGTCATGAGCTATCCTAGGGAATGTCAGAAGACTGACGGCGTACGCCATGGATACCACCGATGTGACCTGCAAACCTGCCCACAGTGTGTCTGCTCCCGTGCGTGCCAGTAAGCCCGAGTAAGCATGTGTGCGCGCATGTTAGCCTGTATGCGCGTGTGGAGTGTGGAAGAATGAGTAAGCTAGTGTACGAATGGTGAAGCCCGTGTAATGTTGTGTATGTGTTTGTAAGCATGTATACATGTGTACTACACACATCACCCACATACTGCACACACAGACACACATGCTGCCAATACTACACACATCAGTGAAATGGCACATGGATGGAGAATACATCATCAGAATTAACAGTGCTGTAAACTATGCTACAGTGATGGTCATAGCTGCAATGTATCATGCCTGCTGATATACACCTGGAAGTAACACACTGTGTATTAACAGCATGCTAACATCAATACAGTGGAATAAAGCCACTGTGTGCAGCAGCACCAGGTTAGTCAGATCCTGCATCAATGTTACACATCACAGGTGGTGGCACAGGTGACATCATATGCACAGGGTGTGGTGTTAACATGTCCAGAGCTGTCATAGAGCCATCCAATGTACACGTAGGTGTGTGTGTGTGTGTGTGTGTGTGTGTGTGTGTGTGTGTGTGTGTGTGTGTGTGTGTGTGTGTGTGTGTGTGAGGGACAATGGTTATTGCATGGCCCAATGGGTGTGTGTATGTGATAGCCGTAGCTGTTTGTGGTAAGTGTGTGTGTCTGCATATACACAGGTACAGCATGTGTCAGCCATATACAGGAGGTTGTGGGACAGTCACAGACCGTACCTGCCAGGCTGTAGAGATCCCCATTACTGGCCATGGACACCCCTCCATGCATCCAACACAACCCAGTCCTGCACCTGTCAATGTCTACACATACAGTCCTGGGATCTGTACCACAACCTGTGGATAAACATGCATCTGTAATGTTAACCTGAGGTGCATAGAATTGACAGTTACTACAGACGGATATGAGCCATACTCACACTCCAATGTAATAACCACTGCTGACTGTTGCAGAGATCTGCATACGACCAGTCAAAGGTGCTGCACTAACATTGTTTCCAATGCCCGTGTAATACCCAGCAACACAATAACCGGTCACTACACATGTATAACCCATGATCACTACAGCACACAGTATGTGCACTATCGCAGAGCCATAGCAGATGTACATACATCCAAGGTGCTCACGTACAGACAATGCAGCACATTCAAGAGTGATAATCCCAACATACATATCTATATGCAATATATATATATATATATATATATATATATATATATATATATATATATATATAGCTATATACATACATATAAATATATATATATATATATATATATGTTATATATGTGTAGATAGATACATGCACACACACACACACACACACACACACACACACACACACACACACACACACACACACACGTGGCAGGGTTGGGAGCAGAACATAAACGTAAGCACTGTACAACACAACAGCATTACGCAGTTACAAAATGCGCTACCGTGATCAGTGGATCACATGATTCACACAGGCACACGTCTAGCCTGCAGACAGCAGCATCAAAGGCAAAGACGCCACACGGATGTTATGGAGAGTGAATACTGTAAAAGCAATGTACTGTTGTCATGCAGCTGGAAACAAACACACACACACACACACACACACACACACACACACACACTTGGCAGGACTGGCAGTCAAACATGCACCTAACTACCCTAACACACTACAGCATGATGCATTTACAGAATGCGCTACCGAGATTACTAAGCACAGCAGTCCCAGAGGCAGACATCTAGGTGTGTGTCATCATCCGCAAAGGCAAAGACGTCAGTAGGAAACTGCTGTGGTATGCGGCATCTAAAAGCAAGACTGAGTCCCCAGGCGGACGGGAGCATGCATGCAAACACACACACACACACACACACACACACACACACACACACACACACACACACACACACACACACTTGGCAGGGCTGGGAGTCGAACATACACCTAACTACCCTAACACACTACAGCATGATGCATTTACAGAATGCGCTACCACGATTACTAAGCACAGCAGTCCCAGAGGCAGACATCTAGGTGCGTGTCAGCATCTGCAAAGGCAAAGACATCGGTAGGAAACTGCTGTGGTGTGAGGCATCTAAAAGCAAGACTGTGTCCCCAGGTGGGCGGGAGCATGCGCACAAACACACACACACACACACACACACACACACACACACACACACACACACCCACACACTTGGCAGGGCTGGGAGTCAAACATACACCTAACTACCCTAACACACTACAGCATGACGCATTTACAGAACGCGCTACCGAGAGTACTAAACACAGCCATCCCAGTGGCATACTTCTAGGCATGTGTCATCATCTGCACTGACAAGGACGCCGACAGGGATTGTATAGAGAGTGATCAGTCTGAAAGCATACAGACATATTACTGTCCCACGGTACACGTAGACAAACACACGGCAGTGGTGTGATCGTGGCAACGTAAGATGTATGGTGCACCACGACAACATGACATAGTCACGGGATGCCCCACAGACAGTACACCCTTCAAGATAGTCGACCAGTGTGTACTCCGTAGGCATCCATCGTGATGTTGAAAATGGACATCTGTTGGCTGGATGACCACCATGGCTATACAGGATGTTAACGGCCATGCACAGAGGGACATCACTGACACAAGGTGTCACTGGGCATGGCCACACACTTAGTAATACACGTCTGTTCGGACTGTACTGTGTGTCGATCTACACAACGGCGTACTGGGCATGCTCACACACTTAGCAGTTGCAAAGGGCCGTCTTGCATGTGGACGGAGTCTCAACTCGCAAGGGCTCAGCTGGGACTGTCATGTGTGTCTGTCTACACAACAGCGTACTGGGCATGCTCACACACTTAGCAGTTGCAAAGGGCCGTCTTGCATGCGGACGGAGTCTCAACTCACAAGGGCTCAGTTGGGACTGTCATGTGTGTCCATCTACACATCAGCATACTGGGCATGCTCACACACTTAGTTGCAAAGGGCCGTCTTGCATGCAGATGGAGTCTAGACACTGAAGGGCACAGTAAGGCATAACTGTCCCCACACACAGAGCGGTCACACACATGCAGTGACCAGCACACACTCAGCTGCCATCACAGCTGTCACAGGTGCGATCCCAGACATACACACACCGCAGTCTACACTGTAGCCCCCGAAACATCACCATGTCGTTGCTGCAGCAGTACACAGCCATACATTACCACAACACCGTGTGACACATGACCAGTGGACTGTCCAGAGGTCTACAGCAACTGTGCAGGGTACACATGTACTGACAGGGTTCCAACAGGTGTTATGCATTGCAAGTATACCACTATACATGACCAGGTCAGCTCAAGACATACCAGGGGCCCCGAGTGTTACACAGCTGTGACACATGAGTGTTGCTGTACACCAACGAACACGCATGTTTAGATATGTCAAACATGTGATTGCAGTGGATGTGTGCATGGACCACACACAACACATATGTACATAGCTCAGCCTTTGCTGTCCCCCGTGCAGAACAGTGGCCTAAGCAATCATACGCACGCAAATGGAAGGTGGGTCCATGTCTGTTGAATGCTCACAGTACAGGAGGTAGCAATGTTGGAGGACACATTCCCCTGTAGTAGTCGCCCATGACACCCGTGATATCATACCACAGTCCATGTGTCATGTATGTCAACACACATGTCCACCAATAGCAATACATACAAACATGGCTACAGGAGACACATGTAGGACCAACACACATGTACAATCTGTACTGTGCATGCAGCAACCATGCATGTGCAGTAGCCGATGTCTGTACCACAACTGTGTCCAACTACAACATGCAGTCGCAATGCAGCCCCATCATTGACACCTGTATATGGTGACATACAGACAGTACAGTTGGTTGTACATCACGTATGGAGGAATCTGTGTACATAAAGTGGTGATCCACCTGTGTAGATGTATGTGTGCCGGGGATGGCTCACAGGTGTGTCACACACCACGCTACCATGCCATGTGCAAACAGTATGCTATGTCACTGTTACTTGATGGTGATGACTTAACGCATACACAGCGGTCAGGTGTAGCCAACTGTATGTCACGTGACAACTGTATCACTGACATCCACCCGTGTGCACATAGCCACACAATTGCCAGACATAGTGTTGGTACACATACTGCAGACAGTACTGCTGCATGTTTATCAAACAGATCATCATATGGCAGGTGTATCATTCCCAGCACTGTTATGTGTGTCCGCTTGTGTGACCGCACATGCCATATATGGTGGGGACTACGTCCCAGATGTAACACATCCCTGTACACCGTTGTACAGATCTGTACATACTGCAGTGTGGAAAGCATGAGGTCGGCAGGTGTGGTGCATCACACACATCGGCTATCCATACACACATATCTGGTCACCACAGTGTGTGTGTATGTATGTATGTATGGCTGTCTGGTGCTTGGTGTGAGGGCGTATGCTACCATACTGTGGAAACAGGATCACTAACCCCTCATGGTGCTGCAGTCTACTACCCTGTTGATGCCATCAGTCCCAGCCATACTGGCTACCTGTGCATGTCCCTTCTCTGTGCCACGTCGTGTGGTTGCAAAGTACTGCGAAGGTGATGACCACATAGGCAAGGGTCTACACATGAACACTATGGGGTGTGTTATAGTGCTGTAGACCCCGTGAATGTGGCCATATACCTGTACTGTGACAGGGTATTACTGCTACACAGTGTGGCCTCATGCTATCAGGTGGCCTCTAATGTCATCATTGGCCTGACCGCTGTGTACAACCCCTGCACCATGTCAACATACCTGTAATGTTTCCCGGTATGTATGTCACATCTCTGTCTGCTGTAGCCTGTTCAACTGACCACATGCTTCAGGTGCAGTATATGTGTGGACATCTGTGTCATGTTCGGACATCTGTGTCATGTTCAACTGTCCAACAGTCGGGTTGAGGGTGCGTTTAGCATGCTGATATTGCCATACGTGCCTGTGAGTACTCCACAGTTACACATGGGGGACTGCAAACACTTGCTACCTGTAGGCACATGCCAGTACACCATAGGAGGGAACCAGGGCATTACCAACATGCTGTTACTGTTGTAACCGAGACACATACTGTGAACATATCACAATGCATGCTGCACCTGGACTACATGGTATGACTGGTGCATGTTGACAGTACACCACTGATGTCACATACACATCTCTCAGTATTCACACATGTCCAATGCAACATACACATCCCTCAATATGCATACACAAGTAATGTTAGATACACCTCTCACATCTCAGTATTCACACACGACCAATACAACATACATATCCCGCAATATGTATACACAAGTAATGTTAGATACACCTCTCACTATTCTGTTCACCCTGTGCATCAGACCATATGAGCATATCCCTGCACCAATGGTGTGGATGACAGGGATGTGGCACAGGCTTCATCATATGCACAGGGTGATACTGTTTGCCAGGGGCATAGGCTGCACCAATGGATGACATCATGTGTGCGGGTAAGGGCCAGTGATTTGAATGGACATGTCTGTTCCCTATGTATGTGGGTGTTGTGGAGCCCTACAGTTGTGTTCGCTGTGTGCGTGTATGTGTGCACACAGTTCTGTCATTTGTGAGGCCTACACAAGGGTATTATGGACAGCTCCAGAATGTACAGACCAGGTTGTACAGCTCACTGTGACTGGACACGGCCACGTGTCCTGTGCCTGCCAGGGGTTGCACGGGCACTACCAGGCAGAGGTACAGAATGGCTACTGTCTGACGACACATGGCCACTGGAACCGTGTCCCCGCTGGGAATGTCCAGGGCCACGTCCACGTGGCTTGCTGTGACCTGGTGTGGACATCGCAGCACCAGCTGCATTGCTACTGCTACCGGCACTATGGGAGTGGCCATGTGAGGTGGCACGCTCGTGTTGACCTGCACTAGGTGGTGTAGCTGGCCTACTTCCATACGTCCTACACCTCACCCCTACCAGATGTTCCAGCACAGACAACTCACGCTCATGGATTGCCATGCTATGGTCAAGGATTCTGACCATGTCACCCAATCGCCTGTCCAGAACATCAGCAAGCTGCTGTTGAGCACCTGCCAATGTCTGGATGTTGTTGTTTAGGGTACTGATAGCAGCCCTCTGCAGCCTCTGCCCTTCTCTGTTCTGCCATTCGGCATGTGCCTGAGTCGCCATTACAGTCTGGAACATGTGTCTGGTGATCCCAGCTGCTGCGCTATGTCCTGCAGGTGCATGTCTGCCAGAGGTCCTCCTACGAGCAGCACCAGCCACATGCCTGTGTGGCACATCTGCAGTCAATATACTGCCACCATGGTGTGGAGACACACCTTCTGTAGCCACCACATGTTCCTGTCCAATGCTAACAAATGATGACTGTCCTTCCTCTATGGCCACTGTAGATGCGGTATGTGTTAGCAGCTGAACTGTGTGCGGGGAAGAAGGGGACATAGCTGGGATGGCAACCGTTGGCACAGATTCCGCCCCTGACATCCCTGCCTGTACCTCATGCATATGTTCATCACTGCTAGCATCTGTGGGGACACTATCAGATGGACCACAGGAGGGTAACGCACCTACATCACCTGTGAATGCAAAGAAATACTCTACATTACAATAGACACACTGGCACACACACACACACACACACACACACACACACACACACACACACACTGACACACACACACTGACACACACACGCTGACACACCGACACACTGACACACCGACACACACACACTGACACACCGACACACACACTGACACACCATGCATGTGAGATGACAGATGGCATGCAGCATGCCTGTGATACAGCTGACAGCATGCAGCTCAGACATCAATAGTGTTGGTAAGTATACCCCCTGGAATGCACACTACAGCAGGCAGGTGTCATATCATTATCCATGCAATTCACATGATCATGGTAGTATGCATGCATCCCCATGATAGACCATGTGGACTAGAACAGGATAACAGTATACATGGCTGACGTGACCTTGACATGTAATCTGCTGACATGTTCATTAACATGCATGCATGCCTGATACAATGGTGTTGTGACACATGTACAGCATCGTACTGGGAATCACATTGCGGTGTTGTCCATATGCCCTACAGCTAGAATGCATGTTGAGCAAATGTGCATGGGCATGGTAGGGGACTGGGTCGTCTACATTGCTGTACAGTGTGATGTACAGACACTGTGCCATTGCATGGCATCATGAGGCATCTATATTGCTAAACAGTGCATGTTATGTACACATTGCATATCCAGAACTGCATGCATACCCATGACATACCTGTAGATTGTGACCTATGATGCTGGGGTGTATACACACCCAACCATGCTGTGTCATGTGACAGGTCACTGGAGGACATACAGATGACACCCCTGCATGATGACAACAGAGTCTTAGCTGCCTGGTAACCATGTTCACACATAGCGGACCTGTCACGTCACCATTTCACACATGACATTGATGTACCACGCACACATGGTGCACAGCTAACAGTGATGTCCTACGGCAGGGGGGTGAAGTACTGTTTCTGTGGCCTGGTGTCACTGTCAGTGGAATCTGTAAAGGTGACTACCATCATGCTATGACACAGACATCATGTTCAACACATCTTATGAGGTACATGTCACTGACACCTCCACTAGCTGTGCACAAGCAGTTATGATGTACAGAGTACCATATCACCTGTACAATTGGTGTAGTACGGCTGTACTTGGACCATGTGTGGACAAAGTGGGACAGGGTGTATCCACATCCCGTCTTCTGTGTGGCTACATGTCTCTGGCTATCCCCCATGGCCATGTGTGCACATGTGTTGGTCATGTATGTGATGGCCGTCTATCACACATGTCTGTGTTGTCCCATATGACATACACCCATAGATGTTGGTTATGTCACCATCCACAGGGCTATGCAGACAACAAGTGTATGTGTGGTATGTGGGGTATGGGTTATGGGGAATTGTGACAATATTGCAACCAAAACGCTACGTGTCTCGGACATGTCAGATGGAACATCACAATGTGTGAAACCATTGCAGGGGCATACAACACAATGGTGATGCCTGTGGTCTGCCCATATCACAGCTCACTGTGCGGTACTGGTTTGTGTACCACACATTTTGTTCCACTGTATTGTACATATGCCTCCATTGTAGAACACCTCCACCATTGTATGCACAGCTTGACACACATGTAGCAATGACAAATACTGTAGTTTCATGTCTTTGTATCATTTCAGTTGTATATATTGCACATGGGTGGCCTGTGTGGCTGATGGGTGATGCGACCTGTATATCCATGTATTAACTGGCCACATGGCAAATAGATCTATGCTTTGACATGCCTGATACTGATGATAGACTCACCTGCAACGGACTGTTGTATGTGCGGCATGCCAGAGGTACCTGTATAGGGTGACACAGCAGTAGGAACATTATCCATGACTGTATGACAGCCACAGGGTGCACAGTGCAGGTTAACACATTCACCTGTACAATAGCATATAGTCAGCACATGTGTGCATACCATACCTCTCAACCTCTTAGAACAATAAATGTGGACAAAGCTATGATGGGGGACATATAGGGACAACTGTGACATATTGCACTTACTAACCTGGATATTTGATAGACCAATAGGTTTGCATGCACATGGGTTTGCAACGGAATGTGCAGTCATAAACACAACTGTATGTCATCATTTAATGACTCCATTCCTCAGCTATTTGCCAGAAAGGGACAGATATTAAGGGGAACACACCGACAATTTGAGGCAGACATCTGGACATCGTGCAATTACCTATACAGTTCGGAGGTATGGTGCATACACAGGGTAGCATAAAGCATGTGTGTCCACATACCTTGCATATGTTGTTACATTACTTGATGTACACTGACACATGCACATACGTGGGATATACTGGCCATATGTTCAGTACTGACTTACCAGGCAACTCCAGGCTCATTGGTTGGGAGACACCCACCTCCACGATGGCAGCTACAGTTTGTTGGGGCTGTTCCGAGGGTATTCCCAGACTGGCCAGTAGCTCCTCCGTGTGTGAGTGGAGGCTGGGTTGGTGGCCCACCACCCGTACCACCTTGTTCTCTGGCAAAAGCAGTGGCACACTGTTTTGCATGACATATGAGGTCCGTGCAGTGTCTGCGCACCTGCTGGTAGGTGCGGTTGTGGCTGCCCACTTCGTTGACCCTCCTGCGAAGATCCTGCCACAGGTCATCCCGCTGCTGTGCATGCTGTGGCACGTGGCTAAATAACGCCTCGTAGTTCTCATGGAGGTACGGTATTATGACATCATCCTCCTGTCGGCTATAGGCTGGTAGGCATGTATACGGCATTATCTGTAGGACATGATGAAAGTGACAGGTCACATTTACAGACCTGTACAGTGATACTGATGCACATACATTCTAGTACATTCGCACAGTTATCTTTGCAAATCAACATGACACTAACACGACTGGCATGTATGTGTCCCACACACGTAACACCCAGTATGCATTAGATATCATCCCCATATATGTGTGTCACCTCATTAGTGCTCCTACTGCATGTGACACCAGTCTCCATGTGGACATGTCTGTTTGCATGCACTGGTGTTCTTACCTATCTACCTATGCCTGATGTATCCATGGTAATGCTGTTGACCTAGATGCTGTGGATATGTCACATATCAACACAGACACAGCATTACTGGACTTGGGCAGTGACAATGCACCAAGTATGCATGGAAACCTGTACATGCATCTGTTTTTCCATAGACATCTACACTGCACAGCTGTTCAACATCCTGCTACGGATCACCTGTGTTGCACATGTGATAGACATGGGATAATGGCTAGTCGGACGTTATTCGCAGGTAAGGTTATCGGCTATAGCATGTACGGGCTGGGTTTCCTAGCTGTATCTGACACCCATTAGGCCACCACGGGGGGCATCAGTGACACATTACTGATCCAGATAGATGATACTACATCTACCATATGGCCATCACACCATGTATGGCAGGGGTGATATGTGCAGCTATGTGGACAGAGCTGCATGGTATGGTGGGAGTATGTCACAGGTATGGCACAGGGATCTGTCCAGCATGTGGCCATCCTAGTCGTAGGACAGCGGTTGTCCATGACGTATGTCTTTCAGATCAGGCTATGGACATGTAGCATGTCTAACAGCATAGTGTCGCATATGTCTGTATGCAAGGTGGATAGCATGCTGCATACTGGAGGTGAGTATTGTGGAGGCTGGTATCGGCCATCCACGCATGGGCCCTACCCCTGGAGGGTGATGTGTATTCCAATATTGGTCACACGGGTGTTGTGTATGCCTGTCCAATGATCTCCGTGCACATGGATACCACCCTGTCATGTCATGTGTACCTCAGATGACTACCTAAAGGGCCAGGGAGATGTCTCCAGCTCAGGGAGGTGTACTACACTACACCATCCCTAACACAGTGTCCATACTGTTGACCACAGCCTAGGCATTTCCTAATGGGTACGGGGGTATTCCCCTACTGGTGTCATTGCTGATATCATCCACCAGAATGTGCACATATGTCACACACCTCACACACACAGCCCATTCTGTATGTTGTTCACAACATTGTGACAACAATTGCCCATAGGTCATGGCCATTCACATCATCACATACACAGATGGCTGACATTTGTCTGTGTGGTATAGGCTACAATGCGGGTGGGGTACAACACATTAACCCTGGTTTACTGTAGCTGACACCGTGTGATATGCACATGTCACTGTAGCACCTTTGGTAGTTGTGAGTCTGTCAACAGGCCACTAGTAGAAAACTCCTGTGACATACACAGGCATCTGTAGCCGAACATCCATACTGTCTTGTACATCTGTACTGCTAACATCTACATTGATAATGGTTCATGAACCTGCAGACCATACCCGGCAGTGTTCTGATGCGGTGCCACCAATCATGACTGTTGTTAACACATGTGGGTTGATAGTATACAACACCTTATCTGTAATGTGTGGGCATGCTCAGCACTTGTTCAGAGCTTCTTGGCACGTTATGAGCTACTGCTTAGTTTAGCACCCATTTCACACCAGCCCTCACAGGTACACTGTCTGTCCATACATTTCCAGCTTGATAACTGTACAACAGCTGTTGTACACATCACTCACATACCTCGTGAGACATGGTGGTTTCTACAGCCTGTCCACCTGCCACATACCACTTATATACAGGCATGTCCAACTGGCACGTACCAGTGCTATTGCCTGTCATTATGATGACTATGTTGTACATGTGGCAATAGAGCTATTCTCATGTCCACAGTCAATGCACACCTCCCAACATGCAACAGTACAGCCTGTGGGGGATGCACATATGCAGCCCTGCTGGGGGTTATACTGTCACCAACCCTGACTGCACCTGACAGTCATGTGGGGTTGTGCAACATTGGCAACGCACCCCACACATCACATGGTCCCACATGATCCCCACCACAGGCCACACATACGGAGACACCTTGTACAGTACCCCTCCATACTCTGTGTGGGCACCAACAGCCCACATCGCCAAACACAACCACACCAACCTATAGCCCACAGACACGTGTGCCCATCACATACAGCCAATAGGGTGTCATAACATACTCAACACACCTGTCTTAGGTGACTGTCGGCAGTCACACTGCTGTTCCACTCAGCAGGCTACACAAGGCAATAGTCGCTTACATCCTGCTGTCCAGTAACTGGTTCTGCAACATAACCTATGCACACATGCCACAAGTCAGCAGGTACGATGTGACTCCCCTTCCATGTTTGTGTGACAGACGTTGTCACTCAGGGCACAGACTACGTGTGCAGGGACATGCAATAGCCCACCAGTGTTGTCGCCCTGCTGGTGTGGTCCACGCCCTGGGAAGCATTTTGCGTTCATCCGGACCTGTTACCACTGTACTACGAATGACTGTGTCACTCCCAGCAGTTGTCCCTGCTTCTGCTGTCATTCCACAGGCATCTAGTATACGTCCACTTTGACAGACCCGGCCAAACAACATGATGCTGTGGTACAGTTGATCTGCACCTGTCAGCCCTGGGAGTATGTATCACATGTTAGACTCTTGCTGCTTTTATACTGCCTGTCTTGCACAGTGCCCAATAACAGTCACCACCAGAATGTAAACAGGCTAGTGAAGCATGTGGTCATGTCACACAATGCTTGACATCATCCTCTGTGACGCACGCAGGCAAGGCACACCTGATACTGCACCACTGCAATATCTCTGCAGTGACTGGGACCTGCCTCTTGGCTCTGAAGAGCACACCTGCAATGACTGGGTATAGACAGACCGTACCTCTCAGGCAAGTACCTGGACAGGCACACCTACAGCTGAGGTGTCCCCATATTCCACTATGTTGTACACACATCCCGGCTGGTTACTTCGCACAATGCATCACAGGTGCTCCACGTGCATATGACTGTGTCCAGAACTACTGCTGCTACTAATGTGAGACTGACAGTAACCCACACCTAACTGTGATAGCCGCACATGTACTGACACATTAGGCGCACACTGTGCGTGAGTCATAACCTCCGCTCAGCTGGTTCGACCCATACACCACCTCCAAGACCAACAGTATCCTTGACATAGATACTACCAACATGTGATTGCTGTTCGACACCTGCGGTTATCCCCTCATTGGTGGAATCCGAACATCTGCTACCCACCCTTGTTAGCCACATACCGGCACCACACACTTCACGGCATACACAGTAGATGAGTACTACAACACCAACTACAGATGTTGTATGACAGCGGTAGTTGTTGTCATGACACACGTGCAGGTGGACAATGCACATGCAAACGCTGAGACATACCCCAGTGCACTTCAATAGCACGTACACGACAATGTGGTTCATGCTATTCCACACAGAGCCATGCAGGTACAGACCAGAATACAGATGACACTCTGGGGGTGTAGTCCCACGGACATACTTTACAACAACAGGTGGGGGCTGTTACACAGTGGTGTACATTCCCATGGGCGGGGTGACTCACTGGTAAGCCTCGGTAGGGCCACAGGATCCCATATCACATACACCATAACTAGCTACATACACATTACTGCGACACATTCCGAGATGTACCACAGGGCATTATGGTGGCATGTCAGTAGTCGTATGCAATACCCACATCTGCTCACACATACAACTGTCACTCTGGAACATGACAGTAACAGGTGATGTTGGCAGCATCCTGTCTGATGGCTTCATTGCTAACAGTACACCCTCTCACTCCCTGCAGGGCCATATTCCTTGCAGGTACATTGCGGTGTACCTGCAGTCACACCTACACAGTACTGACCTGCACTCTATATGTCCTAGGACACAGGCCCCTTGTCACCCTGCAATATCCCAGGCTGTGATGTCCACAGAACTCTGAACAGCATGTCTCCCCACTGGGACACCATATTCAGTAATAGCCTTGTACCAGACATTGTGGCCCCTGACTGGCACACAGCAACAGTAACACTCCTCACAGGTGGCGCTACACTGCACGACTGGGACTATTTCCCTACACACCTCAATGGTCTGTTATGCACGGCTATAGGGCACATCATCATGGACATCATTCGTCGAGTCTCTGTTGTGCTCCAGTCCTTTGATGCCAGCTGGGTTGGTCTTGTTGGAGCCACAGCATGCCTCCTACACCTGTTGAACACCTTTCCTACAGTCACCAGAGTTGCTGATGATGACACAGGTGCCCACACAGCCTGCATTGTCCTCTCGCTGCCATTCAGCACCATTATCCATTCTGGTATTGACTACATACACATCCACCTGCACATCACAACATATGTCTCCGGATGTTATGCAATGTGGCTAATGGACGGGACACACACACTGAGGGTGGCATACCAAATCACATACTGCAATCCAGTTACACTTGGCTTACCACAGTCCTCAGTCATGGGGCCCTCATGTTCGGTATATGCTTCCCTGAGGTACAGGCTACCACTGAGGGGACATCCCTGCCTAGCTTTACAGACCACTGCATACCCAGCACTGTTGTTGCTCCACCAGCTGATACAGACCCCATCCATATGGGTGTCACTGTGACAGATACTGATATGAACATCATGGCCTCTACCTGCATGACACTTGGTGTGAACATCACCTTTGCAGTACACCATCTTCCCACTGGTTATCACATAAGTCTTATTCCCCTACATACATGTTGCATTGTACATGTGTGTAAGACACATGTATGTCGCACACACTCCTGTGATTACCACATTGCCACTGTGGCGTGGATATCCTTCTACATGTTCACACATGTCTGTCCTGGGTGTGTAGCTGGTACATAGGCACCCATTGTACCTCTGAACACCGGACGTATACACACATCCATGGGTACAACACCCCGCATAGGGTGTACCTTACACAACAGCTTTACATACCCCAACATTAAAACGCCATGATGTTTATTGAGATACAACTGGTAACGTATGCGGCTTATGTACAGACACCACATCTGTACACATTTGCAGACTACATACTCAGGGGTGACGTCTGCTGCAAAGACAAGGTCCATGTCTGCAAATATGTTTATGGATATACTCTGCATACATGACATACACAATAGCCACTATGACCATGATACTCATGGATATGTGCACACACGCGACTGTGTGTGGCATGTGCTTGGGGGTTGCATTCCCAGACCGGACACTCACCATGCTTTGGGACATGTTTCCTATGTACATCATGCATGGACAGTCAGTAGCAGTGTTCATCTGATACCTCGCTTGCTGGATGGTGGACACATGTACGCCAGGGATCACTGCAGTGGCTGTACTGTGCAGTGATGCAGGTTACACATGGCTCTTCTGTTCACAGGACACTACCCTGGAGAGGTGCCACTGGTGTGCACACTGTAGTTGTTGTTACACATTGACTTGCCAGACTGCATGGTACACCACTATGAACCTGTGCAGCTATTACATGTCCTTTCTGCATGGTTACTGGTATAGCCCTTCCAATTAGATTGGCTGTCATGCTATTACAATGTCCCGTGACTATGGGCCATATGTCTACTGTTATTGTACATGCCAATCATGTTCATGTTTGTCTGTCACATCTCTTCTGCTATTCTAGTATGGGAGTAATGTTTGCGTCCTTTGCAAATGCACAGAGTGGTGTACATAGTTATTTCATCATAACTTTTTATACATATCTTAATTACATAGTACTTACATAACTATATGATACCTTTGTTATGCATCATATGCCTGTTCTCCTGTGTAACATATCTGACGTATCAATCTACTGTACTATACATTACACATGTTTTACATGGTATCCCATAATTCAACCATTACTTGCACAGAGGGTCCACCTTAGACATGTCATTGACGTTATATGCCCATACACATGCGTACTGCTACAGTATATCTACGTATACTATCCCCTGCTATGGCACATACTTATTGGACATACCCTGCCACTGATGGCGGGTCGTATGACATTGTTCTGTTTAACGCCATCATGTTGCATCCCTTGTGGTGTCTGTGCTGTTTACCATGTGGCCCACTACTGGACGCACATCTTCTACAAGCATTAGTACGATCAGCGAGACATCACTACATAAATACCATTCCGCACTTTATGCATGGCGGACACTGTTAATTACTGCAAACCAGGCTATGCATACACTGACATTACGTAATTCAAAACATACTATACATACAGTTCGTGTTATACATACCTTGATATTGTTCTGGTGTTTCATCTGTATCTCTCTCCTCTGTATCACTCTTTCGACTGTTATATGGTATGAGCATACAGTTTGCATATCTGGCAAGTCATCCTTATATACGTCTATACCTGCAACATGTGGTTTACTGCCGCCAATTGATGGTCCGGTGTGACTAATTACGTGCACTTCAGCTGTGCAGCTACTCCATTCTCCAATTACGCAACAGCAGTGGGGTATAATTGAATTCTCCACCTTGACGTTGGCCATTTGCCCTGCCTTCAGGGAGATGGCCTGTATTGTGTTTTGTTGTGTGTAATTGCAACTGCTTTGTGTAGAGCCAAGTCTATTTTGGGGTCATGTCCCCTGTGTATTGTGTGTTATTCTACCTGTGACTGTACCTGTCATCCCACCGATCTGATAAAGGACTATTGCAAACACCTGTAACATTGGCGTTTGTTCCGTTATACGACGGATGCAATTTTGCATGGTGCCTTTAAATGTCTCTCACAAGGTATGTCAATGGTTCAGCAGATGTAATTGACTAACTAGATGTTTGGGCTGTGGTTATGGTCTATATTGCTATTGTTTACAGTGTGGGGGATGTAGGTGGGTGTACGTAGCATATACGGTTTTATGGGGCTTGCATTTCTACGTAGTCCATATATATGTGTGTGGGCCCCTTCCCTAATTACAGTGCTATCACTTAATAGACTTCTATTACGGGAATTTACTGTGGGCCATTGTTAATTGGTTTCAATATGGAATGCAGGTGTGGTTGATACTTCCATACCTCTGGATGTACAGCGATATGTGCAGGGATATTTGTAAATGAACGCTATCCCGTGTATGTCTGCCCCAGATATTTGCAGTCATTGCAGTGGTGTTGGTGTCAGATTCTCTGTTACATGGCTTGCCACCTTTTCATATGGTCATAGTTGGACACTTGCGGGTCACACAGTGGTGTTTACAGGCTGACATATGGCCACGGTCAGTACACAGGATAGCACATACTTTTATCCTCATTCCATACCTATTGTTCTTGGTCCTTCACTACTTATCGGTTTGCATGTAACATTTCCATTTCTTACATACAGGCATGAGTATTTCCTGCAACTATTGCATATTATGTGGGACATACTAATGTCCTACACTCACGGACAGTTGCCCTTTCTAATTTTCATGTCAGGACACACCTGCCCAGGGGGAGCTGTCCCTCCCAATGTGGGACAGGTGTTTACCGCATGCCTACGGATAGCTATACCCACACCTACCATAATCATCTACCTCTAAGTTGCCACCTACAGACACACTATGCAGACACACACGACACACTTTAGTCACACGGGAACACACATGGTACCCTCATCACACACATACACAGGCTACATCACACACAACCACAGTTGTACATGGTACCTACGTGGTCCGCACCGCCAACAGCGGTGACTACATGTCCTTACTATCTTCCTATTGCTCATGGTTCTATTGTTCCAGTACTGTGTTCTTTCTGTCTTTCATCCTCCTGGTTACGCGTGTCGGTGTGTGACACATTCCATAGTTGGCGGTATCCTGTTTATTTGTACCTCAAAGGTGTTTAGAATGTCGTCGACCTATCTATATATTTGCAGATGCCAGTGACCACTTGTATATTGACATATATCACACTATCGCCCTTTCTATCTGTATTATATATGTGTATATATATATATATATATATATATATATATATATATATATATATATATATATATATATATATATATATATATATATATATTTATATACATATCTCGGACAGGGGTGGTGACAGGCACGCTATGCCTTAGATTGTGTGTTTGTCAGTGTATACTGTGTTTCCTAGACTCCGCATGTTTGTGTCTGTACCTGTCACATTACACACCTGCTATAAGTTAAGATTACCTCCCATCCCACTTTGCGAGGGACAATCCCTCTTTGTGCAGTTGTGTCCTGTGAAATATTTGTGAACATAGCAAATGTCATGCAACTTTGGGACAAACATATTCCCTATAGTTTATGTCATAGTTGCATGATACACTTATTCTGTATCTGACCCACCTACATGTTACAGGACACGGAACACGTACCTGCGACCATTATTAAACTATAAGCTTTTTATCTATGCAAAACACTATCATTCTGGTTTTCATCCTAGCCTGGTGTGTGTTGTCCTGCTGACATCTGGCGTATGTCCCACATTGGTCATGTGAACTGTGGCAACCCTACTGTACGTACATCTTGCCTAGCAATAGTGTTGGGTGATTGTGTACATGACTGCCTGTTCCACTCCTGGCAGTGATTGTTTTACCCTTCAGAGCAGGCGCTATTTGTTCAGGGGTGACTAATGCTGGTGTCACCTGTTCTGTACATCTTTGCCCGTGATCTGCACAGTGGTCTGTGACACTTAGCCCTGTTTCACGCATATCCGTCTAGTTGTATTTAAACACTGCTTACCAGCTGTGGGCAATGCTTATTCCCGCTAACGTGTGCTACACATATTCTGATGACCTGCATCCGGACTGCATTACCCGTGCCGTCGAGATTATGTTACATCCCTTGCAGGACATGGGACCGGGAACATGCACGACAGTCACTGCATGTACCACTTGGACATCTGGGGGATGTACACGAATTATGTCAATTTGTATGTGCAGTACACTACAGCAGTTACTCCACACTACACTCACATGGATGACTCCGTTAGTTTACAACTTGATGGGTCCAGTTAATGGTATGTCCATGTGATGTTTACTGGCTGTACTCCAGCACTGGGTATGTATATCGCAGTTAGGTACACCCGATAATTTGCTACACCTTCATACGACCGTGGATGCAGCATGCCGGGGTGACTACTGCCTGTCATGGGTACATTCCCTGCCTTGACACTACATCCATGATTACATTTTGTGGAGCCCCTCAGTAACGCGGCGGGTAATCCGTGATGACTGTGTGTAGGACAGTGCTTACACACATGTGCTCCTGCGATTGCCTCTGCTCCAGTACGCGACAGTTGCTTACTCGATGTTGTGGCGACGGGTGTCACTGTTTGCCCCGTTTGGTGTTTTGCCTGTGACAATCGGGCGTGTACCTACCGATGTACCTGGGAACCTATACACACAGCACCGACGGATGCTGATGGGCGCATCTACTATTCAGGTGTTGACAGTTCCGTGTTCCCATGGCTGTTGCGTGTACAGTGTTTGAGGGCAGCCTATGTAGGATTCCACAGTGGGCCACCTATACATCACAATTTACAGGTAGTCGTGTTTTTGTGCCATCCATGTTACTGTGTGCAGGTGGGGAGGGGTGTCAGTCCATGGGAGCCTACACTGTCAAGGTATATGCTATACGTTCCCTCTTTGCCAAGGCATAGGCATATTGGGCATGCCTCCGTCTGCCTACTGGGGCTGGCACAGTGTGTCCATGGTCTGGATCCCTCTGTGCCTGTGTTGGCCTTGGCAGTTGCGGTGGGCTGTGAGTCCCTCCCCCATTATGACCCTGCTGCAGCTGTTTCCACAGGATCATATTATGTAGCATGGCACATACTATGAAGATGTGGGCACACGTGCCTGGAGAGTACTGCAAGGCTCCACCAGATATGTCCAAGCACCAGAACTGTGATTTCAGCATCCCGAACACACGCTCTATGATGATTCTGGTTTGTGCGTGTGCCTCATTATGGCGTTCTTGCATTGGTGTGTGTGCATTTCTGATGCAGGTCATCATCCATGGCTCCAGTGCATAGCCAGCATCCCCCACAAGGTGACCTTGTGGGATGTTCCCCCTGACAAATACCTGATACAGCTGTGAGGCATGCCAGATATGGGAGTCGTGGTAGCTTCCAGGGCTGCCAGCATACACATCCATGATAATGCCCTGGGAATTGCACATGACTTGGCAGTTGATGGAGTGGAATCCCTTGCGGTTTATGTAGTGCCTACCATACTCACCGGGTGGTGACTTAATTTGTATGTGCGTGCAGTCTATCGCACCCAGTACCTCCGGGTAGTTTGCCACATGGTGGAAGTGACGCATATTGCTGGCCAACTCCTCCTGAGTTCGGGGGAAGTGTATATGCTCATTGGCATGTGGTAACATGGCATCCAGGAACTGGTGTAGTACCCTGGATGCCAATGCCTGTGAGATCCCCATTATATCTCCAATTGGCCTTTGAAAGGTACCTGTGGCTAGTATTCACAAGCTTACACATACCTTCGTGTCCACTGAGATGGGTTCCCCTCTGTTGTTTCTGGTTCTCAGGCATGGCCGGCACAGCTCTACTATTTGCTGTAAGATGTCCCTGACCACCCTGTAATGCTCTACTATCTCCAGATCATGTAGCCCCTGGTAGGTTACCCTTGGTCTGAACACTCTTCTCTGCCTCCGAGGCCTACGGTGGTTGTCGGCATCATCCTCCACAACACCGTCGGTCTGTAACACATGCTGATGAATCACAGCTATGGCAGCTCCCAACATGTACATTTTAAAAGTTCCCCGTCTGTTTACACCTATGGTGCGGTGTTTGGGAATACACAGGTGTGTGTTGGGTGCTTTCTCACTTTATACTGTTCTGCTGTGAACACTGATGATGTCATAGGGTGTGTATGTACGATCGTGGCTACAGGGTATCTTCTGTGTTTTATTTATGAAACCACTATTGTGCTGCCTTTAGTGTTGCATTACATTTGGATGCCATGAGTTACCTCCAGCACTTCCATTTACATTTGTGCACGTTACAACTACCATTTGCTGGCATGCATCCAGCTGCCTGCTTTCATTTGTACTTTCCTAGACCTGGCTTATTTTGCGTAATGTGTACTATTGCCGATCTACTATGGGTCTGCTTTGCTCTGCTATGACAGTTCTCCTATCTTTGCATTCCAGGTCCTCCACACATTTCTTTGCAATCCTATGCTTCCCCTATCCTGTTTTTCAGGTTTCTGCATGCAGGCTTGTCTACTGCCGTTGATTGGCCGCCGTGTGTAGATTGGTGTTAATTGCTCATTACTACGCCAATTACCCTGCTTCGGCATGTCTTTCTTTTCTTCCCCTGACCTTCCTGTTTGTGCTATTGTTCGCGGTGCGTGCATCCACTTACCGGGTTTCGGGCACGAGTTCATCCCCGTACACATGCGCTTTTGGGCGCCATGTGTGCTCTCAGCTAAATGGTTCTATACCCTCCTCCCTACCCCTGTCCTTCAGCTTTGCATAGCAATGGCCAGGCCAGATTTGCATTGCTCCAATGTGCTTACTGATACCGTGGCACACCCCTCTGCTGATGTCATGTATCACCTTTGATACACTTCTCGGTGTTATAGCACTGTGCCGTCAGGTACATCCTTAATCCGGCGGGACATTTGTGATTCAGTATCACCTGCCTCATTTGCATGGCATTGACTACTAATTCATAGTTACAGTGCCGAACACTGTCGCGGGCCCCTGGCAACCCTTATGCCTTGCTTGTGGTGTGCCATGCCTACCATTGCATATTATGGTGCAATCCTAATTTGTCTTTCATTGCGATTTTCTGCCATTTTTATATATTTCCTTTGTATTCCTGTTTGCACACACATGCCCTGTGGTTGTACTGTGCGTTACTGTGGACATGACATTAAATGTTGTTTTTTAGGTGTTGTGCATCTTTTCTTGTGCCATTGGCTGTGTATTTCTCCATTGGCATATGTTAACTTTGTAATACATGCATGTGGTCTGCTTCCATAACTCCGATGTTCTGTTTGGGAAAATTTAACCCATGTTTTTTGGTTTACATTTCCATGGGCTTGCGCTACGCCTGCACCACTTCATGAATCACTGTATACCTTCATTAGCATGGTGTGACACTGCACATGGGTTGATTTGCATACCTATGCCGAGGGCTGCGTAGCTCTGGCGTACGCCGGTAGTGCACATGGGATTGGTTCGTACCTGAATCGCTCGGCGGACATATTTGGCATTATGCCACCTACGCTATGCCTGCGCCTGGCGCAAGCTTCATGAATCCGGGGGTATATTTTTATGCATTTTACAGGAAACGTCTATAGACTTTACAGTGCAGAAACATTGCACTCTACAAATGAGTCTATGGTGTAAATTCAATAAAGTTTACACTGTCATTTGTTCTGTGAGCACATAGTGGCATGATGCGAACATGAGGGCAGTGAGTTTTAAATTCAGTAAAGTCTGTGTAGCAGTGCACAATCAGACACATTCATGTGCAATAATGGAAACTTCCCTGGAATGCAAATTTCAGCATAAGTAGCTGAAATGTATGCTAATGAAGCGAAACAACATGACGGAGTGATCCAACAACCTTAAACACAACCGTGTAGACTCTGTGTCCGTGTTGGTAGTGTACGCAGAAATGTTCTGCATACAGGAGTCTACTTGGAAACAAGGGCATATTAAAGTCCAGAAGTATGGCCAGAATGCCCACAAAAAGGTAACAACACACATATAATGGGTGATTTATACACTATAGATGTCCAAAAGCATCAGGGGATGTGTCAAATTATTATACACTTAAATATTTTTTTCCATATGTTTGTGCACCACTTGCCACAAAATTTTTTAAATATGAATAACGGAAATGTCATTGAAAAGAGGATTAGAATTTAATGTCACAATGGGTACAATAATACCCTGCCTTGTGTCTTTAAATTCATGCTCCTGTGTTGTTGCCCGGCTTACATGGCTACTAACCATGTAGATTCCAGGCTGTCAGCACAGCTATTATGCAAATGAGTGCAAAAAGCAGTGGATTTGTTGAATCACAAAAAGCAGGAACTGTGTAGGGCTGTTCACTTTGGTTAAGCTTCTACACAGTGTTTATGTTTCCCATGGATGTCAATGACATCAGTAGGGTGTGCCAGGTAACTTTGTTGTTTATTGGGGTGTTTTGAGTGTGTTTACACAGTAGGCTGCTTTGCAGAAATTGTTCTGGTGATGCATTACTTATTTGCGTGACCCGGCTACCCACGTATCAGTCATGAGCTAGACATCCAAAAATAGAAACCGGATGCATTCCATCAATATTGCTGAACACTGCTGGGCATTGCACAAACCTGGTAAGTGGGGCTGCGTTCTGCTCATTTTCTCCAGTTATAGGACTTGGTATAACAACTCCTGTGATGACAGGTGTTAGGTATTTGACTGGAGTGCAGATAGTCCTGTGATGAAGTACAGGGTAAGGCAACTTTTCTCATACTGTTCTGACACTGCAGGTTATAAAAATGAAGTGTAATTAACATTTTCTGAAGGTTTCATGACAACAGGGATGAAACTATAACAGTTTTACATGGCTTACCTTAATTATGCACAGCTGCACTGTGCTGCATACTGGTGCACACAGTATACTACTGTGCACTGAAGTAGGACCTCTAAATCATGCTAATTACATCCTAAGCAGGTGAATTCCACCTTTATTAGCCAATCCAACATGGCGGACCTACTCAAGAAATGTATAAAGTATGCATACAGCTACATTCTGATTTTCCCTCGATACTTCAAGACCATTGGAGTAGAGACTTAGAAATTTTAACTGAGATAATGCTAGGGGCTGCTGCAGCTATTCTACATCTGCATGTGCTAGAAGCTAAAGTCAGTGCTGCTGGTGCTACAGGCAATAGACCTAGGCCAAGAAGAAAAAGTGTGTTCAGGCCAAGGGTAACCTTCCAGGTGCTACATGAGCTGGAGATTGTAGAGCACTACAGGGTGGACAGGGACATATTACAAGAACTATGTCTGCTATGCTACCCTTTACTCAGAGTCAGAGCCGACTGAGGGGAACCCATCCCAGTGGAAACTAAGGTATATATAGCCCTTAGGATATTAGCTACAGGTACTTTCAAGGACCAACTAGGGACATGATGGGGGTGTCATAGGCATCAGCATCCAGGATACTCCACCAGTTCCTGGATACTATGCTCCTACATGTCAGTGAGCACATATCATTTCCCCTTACCCCTGAGGAGAGGGTCAGCAATATGCAATGGTTCTACCATGTAGAGCACTACCCTGAAGTACTGGGTGCCATAGATTGCACTCATGTACACATCAATGCACCACCTGGTGAGCAGGGTTGAATCTACATTAAACACAAGGGATACCACTCCATCAACTGTCAAGTCATGTGCAATGCCCAGGGGGTTATCTTGAATGTGCATGCTGGCAATCCTGGCAGTTATCACTATGCTCATATCTGGCATACTTCGCAGCTGTACCAGATGCTTGCATGGGGGGACATCCCACAGGGCCATTTACTGGGGGATGCTGGCTATGCCCTGGAACCATGGATGATGACACCCATCAGAAAATGCACCCACACCCACAGAAGACTGCCATAATGAAGAACACACACAAACTAGGAACATCACAGAGCATGTGTTTAGGCTTTTGAAGTTACGGTTCCAGTGCCTAGATATATCCAGTGAGTCTTGCAGTATACTCCATTCACATATACACAAATATTTACAGTATGTGCTATGCTCCACAACCTAATTCTGTGGAAACAGCTACAGTAGGATCAGCAAGGGGAAGTGATACACATCCCCCCGCCAATGTCTAGGTCACCACAATCACAGCTACAGGAGGACTTGGAGGAAGAACCCCCAACTGCTATCCCTGTAGGTAGTGTTAGAAAAATATGTATTAATGTGTGTATGCTTAATGCCAATTAATAACCAAGTATTTTAATATGCTTTTTATTCTATTTTCCATGCACTGTATTTCATACAAATTGAGTTTCGTATGAGACTGGAAAAGATGCTTTTTTAAAAACTGCAGTATGCTTTCTGAAACTTGCAAGTTGCCCTCTGACCTAGTAATTGCTAGCACAGAAATATTCATGTTTATGCCTTTTGGAAATGTACCTGAGAAGCAGGTGTTTATCTGCTAGGTCAGGAACAAATCAATGAACAATGCTTTATTCTGTAAATGTAATGATTTTAGACAAACAGCTCTGTTCAAAGGATGGGAACCTGTGCAGCTGTAGTAACTTAGAGATAAAGTAGACAAAGGACTATTAGAGAAATGAACTGCTAGCATTGTCCTTGAATTAGCCAAAATATCTTGAATGGTAACATAACATGTATCTAACTGGGAGTAATCAAGACCATGTTGTTTTCCTCAGGAAGTTTCACATAAAAAATGATAAATCAGCAGAAATTCATGAGAAAGATGGTCAGCAGATGATGATGAAAAAGGTGGTAATCTGTTACATCAGCATGGTAGGACATAACCAGTTTAAGAATGTATAAAAATCAAAGTATTTCCTGTTTCTGGTTAGACAAACTCTGTATTAGCACGTTTTTGTCTCCTTGCTGCAAGATTAAAGTGCCTTAACCTGAACCTACCGTGTTTTGATCATTTTTAAAGTATATTTTTCCTTTGACAGTAGACATAGGCATGCTCAGTATGCCCTTAGTTTGGCTAAGAGATAACGCATAGCACATTCACCGATCACTTAGGGACCTAGGGACTAATACCTTTCTCCTACTCACATACATAGATTAATAATGATGCCAGGCAACTCACATGACCTGTATCTATCAATGTATTGGCTGTGTACTGCTTGCATCAGATAGAGTCAACCCTGAACTATAGTTGTGTCATCTGTTGCATTCGCAAGGTAGGTCCTTTAACCTGCACTGTAGTCTTGTGGCATATTATGACATATGCTTTGATTCTATGAACATGGTACAGTATACAAGTAAATAGTGGTGAATTTGTACACAAAATTAGGTAACGTGACTATTTTCACTATTTTACTAGTATGTGAACATTTGTAGTTAGTAGGCCTCATGCATGAAACTTCATACAGTTCTACTGCAGCAGCTTACTTGTACATCCTTCAAGACAGAAGTTAGGAAGTGAGGCTGCACATTGCAGTTTCTGCCTTGTTTGCATTCTAACAGTAGATGTGGTTTGCTTCCACACCCTCCCAAAATATGGCTGAGTCTTTGTAACTGCCATAAGAATAACTCATCTATGCTGCCCCTAAACACACAGTAAATGGCTGTTTGTCACAATTATTATCCCCCACATTTCCAGGAGAATACTGTAGATTTGATCATCCATTGTATGTGTTAGGTAACTCCTGTATAGCAGTGCACATTGTCATGCAGGTCTTGGTTTGATGAATGACCCCTGTTCTGGCAAGCTGCTTCTTTGACCAAAAGGACTAAGGAAGTCATCCTGCCTGTTGAAACTGTAATGTTGAGGGTTTTAATCCTGATATAAGTAGAGTTTTTGGATGTGTACTAGCAATAGGTTGTGTTTTACAGACTTTGACTCTATGTCCCACACTGTTATCAGTTTTGTCTTGTCTTAATTCCACATTTATGAGATGTGCCACATGTTTAAAACCTTTTTGATAAAGCTTAGCTAGTTTGCTCGGAGAGCAGCAGTGCAGAAATAGTGAAAGAGGAAATAGGATTTATGTCTGAACACCAACTACAGTCACCGGATACACTCAATCAGTGCCATTAGTAATCACGAAATCCCAGCCTGGATTTTGGATAGGAGTGGACTGTAGTAGCAGGTATATATTACATAATAGTAAAACTCAGATGTGAGCAATATGCCTCATGTTTCTGCACTGCTTACCGCCACACTTTTGTGTCTTTCGGCTTTTCCCGATTAGGGGTCGCCACAGCGGAACTCTGATCCGCTAATGATTGGCAGTAGAGTTTTACATGCTGGCTTGCCGGGCCTAATGCACAGCCTTCAATGAAGGAATGCCCGTTCATGCATGTCGCCACACAGAAGACGCTCTAACTGAGAATCAAATGGGCAACGTCTAACTGTGAGGCGACAACGCTACCGCAGCACCACCACTGCAGTATACTGCTTACCGCCACACTAACAGTATAAAAAAAAGCAAAGGCACATGCGTGTATACTTAGTTAACCATTTTGCAAATCCAGTGCTTCTCATACTATGGTATTCTCTTTCTCTCTCTCACTCTCTCGCTATCTCCCTCTCCTTATATATATATATATATATATATATATATATATATATATATATATATATATATATATATATATATATATATATATATATATATTTTACTATCAAAAATATGAATGGAGATGCTCTGCAGATGTTAAATCGAAAGACAGATGTTCGATTTTCCATGTTGCTGAGCATTCTGTCTTTGAAAGTTCATATCAGTGAATGCTACTGTGAATTTGCTGATATGAACTTGAAGTACTGCAGAGATCAACGTACAGTGCAGTTTGAGACAGTCATCCCTTTTCTAACTGTAGTGCGACCTTGGATTTGGAATTTATAGTTAGTAGGGGTTATAGGGGCACAGCTCCCCACAGGGGGGTTGCAAGGGGGCAAAAACATGATGTTAGGTGTAGGATTTTCACTTACCTGAGCTCCTATACAAACATCATGAGCTCTGCTTGGCAAAAATTTCGAATCTGATGAATTCATTCAGCAGATTTAACATTGTGTCCTGACATATATTTTTATTTTTGCTCTTTTCTTTGATGTTATGTACAGGAATTTCTTTTTAATGACGACATTTTGATAGTGCCCTACATACCTATCAAACTCTTAGAGTAGCAAATCAGGACAAAGCAACAAATAATGGGAGAACAAAGGCCCAAAAATAGGGACTTTTTTTAAATATTGCATTTACAAACTTAGAAAGGTGATAGATTAACAGGTGTTGCATTTCCATGAATTTTCTGAAGGCTATAACATGTGAAATTCAGATGTTTGCCATTATTTACTGACCCCATTTCCCCAATTATTTGATATTAATTTTCCAGAAAACCACAATATTGTGTGAAACAAACTACAAATATGAGTCAAACATCTGGACATTATGCGAAAATCTGCACAGTTGAGAGGTATGGTTGCTCTATCATTTTCAGGCACCACTTCTCCCCTAAGACTACATGTGGAAACATTGCAAATTGAGGGCACAGTATAAGTATATGTACATATTTTGACAAGCCATCCCTTTGTTTCCCCACCAGTAATGACAGCAACAGGCACAAAACCCTGGGTCACCTTGAGTTTTCAACACATATATCAATCCCTGCACAAGCTGTAAGATATGATGTTGTGTTCTCCCTGATGGACAGGGCCAATTGATAGTGCTCACAGGCTTCCTAATCCAAACACAGACAAATAGGCTGAATAAGGGTATAGTTGCTACACAACTAAGCTACTAAACAGTATTCATTTGCTAGGCTACAAGCTTCAGATGACACTACAAGGCAATGTGAATATGCAGGCCTCCCAAGCTGTTCTCGAACACATGGCTTGGTCATGTCATCCACCAACAGATCACGTGCAGTCCTGCTAAAATCAGACTTGTGCTGCATCATGTGTGTTAAGTGCTTTGATTTGTAGTTCATAAACGTACATAGATAGCGGCTCTTTTCTCACTGCAGTCAACTGTGCTAGTATGTCTGTGAGCTGTTGGTGGATGTTGCACAGAGCATTTTACAGCAACTTAAAGGACACTGTTTTTTGTGTACAACAGACACCGCTGATGTCATAAGCTATATCAGATTATTGGATATGTATATGTCATAACAGGCCATGGTCACACACTGGCCTCACAGATGGGTAAATGTCACCTCATCCTATATAAGACAGACAACAGTGGCATTATTGTTATTATATGTACAAACATCATGCCATCTATTTGCAATGGTGATGGACAGGTTGACACATTAGATCACATAGAAGTCCATGTGGATTTTGTTTTTTTTTGCGGATGAAATTGTAGTATGTATTGAGACTAGAGTACAGGTGTAGAGGCCCTGGGGAGGTAGAGATATGCTTTACAGAGGAGAAGAATGAGGATTAGCAGGACTAAGAAAGAATTTATGTGTATGAATGAGAGGGAGGATAGAGGAATGGTTAGAATACAGGGAGTACATTTGGCGAATGCATATGATGTTAAATACTCTGGACCAACAGTTCAGAGCAATGGTGAGTCTGGAAGATGTGTAGAAGAGAGAGCGTGCATGGTGGAGTGTGTGGAGAAAACTGTCAGGAGTGATCTTTGACAGATGGGTACCAATAACACTGACATGGATGGTCTACAAGATGGTAGTGAGACCAGCTATGTCACATGGGTCACAGATGGTTCCACAGACAAAAAGCCAGGAGTCGTAACAGGGTTTGACAAAGTCCCAAATGTTATGGTTTGCATTGTGTGGGCTGAGCAGTGTCAGCTCTGGATGTACAGTGTGGAGATGAAGACAGAGTGGTTGGATTGTGTTGGTTTGGACATGTGCTGAGGAGTGATGTCAGATATATTGGGGGAAAGATTCTAAGGATGGAGCTGCTAGGTAAGATGAAAATAGGAAGGCCTAAGATAAGGTGTATAGATGTGGTGACAGAGGACATACAGGTGGTTAGTACAGAGGACAGTTATAAATGGAAGCAGAACATCTGCTGTGGTGAGCCCTAATGGTACTGTCCAAAATAATAGGTAGAAGAAGATGTCATGTCTACCTGGAGAAACCACATCTGTATACTTGTGGCATGAGTGTACAACAGGGGTATCTAATTGAAAGTTACTGTGTTTGGACTCAGTCTGGGCTTTAACAGTGTGTTTTTGCATTACCTGCTCTGGATTGTGTGCAGAGGCTGTTACACTTTGCCCTCATATGTGCAAAAATATTTATACACTTGCTTTCAAATACAATTGTCTGCTGCTATGTAGCAGATCTAGCTGTCAGAACCTCTGTTGCATAGCAAACAGTGATTTATCCACTTACCTATCAATAACAGAGGTATTAATCTACCTTATGAAGGACATCATAATGTATACCCAATAGATTAGTGACCTGACAATGGCAGTCAAATCACATATACTCCTCCTGTTTGCATTCTCTATGCAGATACCCAGTTTAAACCTCCCGTTATCAACTATCATTTCCCCTCTGTTTCTCCTGCTAGCATACATAGTTGACCTGAGTTCCTGACTCAGTGCCAATAATGCCTCATTTGCACTGAATAGCCTGTAATCCCTACATCACTGAATTACAAATTTCAACAGAATCAAATATAGCAGGGATCTGGAGTCACTGCTCTCTAGCATCCAGATGGGTAACACTAGAAAGGTTGTCTTTTCACCCATCTTGACTCTTACTCATACTATGCACCCAACACAAACCATCATGTGCAGAGGTACTCTCTTCAGACCAACCTAAACAGCAGACACATCCCAAACAATCAGGATATAGTCAGACAATACACAACAGACATATCATCATCACTGTCTCACCATAGAAGTGCTCAAGGCAATGGGCAAGCAATGTCTTTTGGCTTTTCCTGGTTAGGGGTCACCACAGCGGATTACCGGTCCACAGATTTATTGGCAGTGGTGTTTTTATGGTGTTGAATTGCCATCCTGGTACCTGACCTTCACAGAAGGCACACACATATACAAACACACCTACCTACATGTCTTTAAAAGTCACTCAACCATAGGGAGGACATGCAGACTCCGCACAATAGGAGGTCCACCTGAGAGTTGAACCGGAGAACCTCTTGCTGTGAGTTGACAATGCTAACCGCTGTAAAACTGTGGCTGACCAAATGTATCCCAAATATTTTCATATTGGATGCTTGTATAATGAGTTGTACAGATGCCCCACTTAACAGCATAAACAAGGATATGTTTAGCATCAGCTGTGTGGCAGACATAGTCGTCAAACCACACATGCAATTAAGTCTCTCAACAGCAAGTCCCACTCTTATTCCAGCATACTTCATCTTGGTATGCACAACTTGAGACGTGACTATATGAAATATATGAACACAGATGTGATTGAGCTATCTAAAAGTGGGTCACTGCCAGATATGTCCATACGTTTGAGCAGCATTATACCCTCACCTACGATGATACCACTATATAAATAACAGATTCACTGAACTTGCCTAAGTTTCTGATATCATAGTGCAGTGATGCAGTACCTATCAGTGTAAGATGACATGGTGGACAGAGCATGTTGCTTTGCCAGACATAAGCCACTTGACTGCACCATAATCCCTTTACTAGGCAAGGTCACAAAAGCAGAATAACCAATGTGAAAATGTATACCTCCAACAAAGTGTGGGCCATGCTGCTAAACCCTAGAAGTTCACATCTTAAACCACACTCTCTGTAAGCATTCTCCACAGTGAAGATGTTGATGTCTGTTCAGTCATAGAAACTTGTTTCAAAGCAGCTGTATGTACTTTGCTCTTGCAAGGCTACAATGCAAGAGCAAAGTACATACAGCTGCTTTGAACCAAGTTTCTATGACTGAACAGACATCAAAATCTTTACTGCAAAGAGTGAAGATGTTGATGTCTGTTCAGTGAAAATGTTGTTGTCTGTTCAGTCATAGAAACTTGGTTCAAAGCAGCTGTATATACTTTGCTCTTGCAAGGCTACAATGCCTTTCAAACATCCACACAGCAAATGGAAGTTGTCTGTACCACAGGAGGTGTTGTATCTATTTAAATTGAAGATTAGTAAGCGTCAAGACTGTTTAGGGAAGATAAATATGTAGAGTTATTCTATGTCCAACATACTGTGGATAGAAAACCCCTTCATGTTATCGCCATTAATAGGTCACCATCAACAAATACAGAAGATCGCACAGCCTATATATTGCTACATGGGACTATTAAAGTAGAGAGAAACAACCCAGGCAGGGGTGAGTGAAAATATGCATCCACTGATTGGGATAATTATAGGACAACAAACTCACCTGCATAATATTACCTACAGTCTGTGAACTGAAATGCCATGGAAGAAAGAGTGCAACACCCACAAGGTTATCTCATATTCCAGACCTGTGACCCAACAATATGAGTGAACAATGTAATGGCCCATGTTTAGTACCTTTAATGTTAATCCAACCATAAAGCAGTATGTTTTGAAGTAGATATAGCTACTGAACTCCCCAAAGGAGGAGTCAGGTTCACAATCATCATCCAAGATAACTAAACACTCCTAAGGCATGGTCTACAATACTTCCAAAACACAGTTTCAACAAAGGTCTTTGTCAGCTATAGTACAATACTCCCTGTTGCCCTGTATACACACCTACACAAATGTATCCACACAACCATGCCTGATAGCCTCAAACAAAGATGCTCTGGAAAATACAAACCACACTGGTGTACGTCTGCCATAACTGTATTATACAGTAAGTGAAAGAAGCTGCTATTTACAAATGCAACAATGAGAAAGCAGGGGTGGAAGGCCACTCTCTTCAGCATAAACTTGCAAATAAGACAGTTTCAAAAACCCACACAGAGCAACCATGCTAAGACTTTACACAACAACATATCCAGTGTTAGCTAGAGGGCTTTCTTCATGTACATCTGCAAACTGATATAACTCAGATGTATTTGAATCAAATTGTGTATGGTAGCACACACACTGATCCAGTGTAACTTCCAAACCTGTTAGCAAACATGTTTGGCTGAAAACAGTGCCTCCTGCTACCACCACACCTAGTGCAAACCATGTGTGAAATGTCAGCTAAGAGCTGTGTTATCTACAACAACAAAGTTATCACTGCCCTCTCCAAGACTAGGAGCTCAGTCTCCATGGGACCAGATGGAATTCCGGCCTGTGTTCTTTATGTGCTTCAACAGTGAGCTACTCCCCTAGGCACCATAATCAAACAAAGTCTGAATACTGCTGTTGTCTACATTGAATAGAACAAAGTCACCATTTTCCAACCACACAAGAGATGACCTGCAAAATACAAATGTTATTAAGAACCATAAATTTATGTAACCTCTGCCGTAAGTCAATGAATACAGTTTGCATGCATCTCAGACACAAGGAAATAGGTGACCTCCATACACTAGATGTGTTCCAGTTAGGTGTTTCAAGGGTATCTTGTGGCTGCAAAACCTGGTGCGAGTCAAGACTGTGACCAGAGACATACACAATGTCAAAGATGTGCACACGTCCTATTGTAACTTGGCCAAGGCCTTCAACACAATCCAACATTTGTTGCTAGTTAGAAACTAACTGAGGTGAATACCAAATCCTATGTTATCAGTTGCTTTTCAAATGGAATCACAGACCAACTACATTCAATCACACTAAGAGACAAGCAGCAAAGCAAGCAGCAGACATGTCACCTGTGTGGTAAAAAGGTGTCAGTGCTGTGGCCCCTCATGTTTGACATATATGTTTCAGAAGTTCTGAACAAAACAGAGAGTCTCTGGCACTAATAACTGCTGACGGAGGCATGGGTATTACACGAACTGCACAGAAATGTATCAGCATACCCTGTGGTAATAATAAATGTTCCTGCTTATTATAAAATAACCATCAGTACACTATTCTCCACTATTGTATTGATAGACCTTGGAGACATGTCAGCTGCAACTGGGTCTACTGTGGGGAGGTAGACATTCTACATCATACATCTGATTAGCAATGCCATTACATCAATATTAATATATATTAACAATCCCCTATACTCATCCCTAACTGGCTGTATGAAAGAATATAAAACACCCTTTGAAATGTATTTTATCAGACACCTGCACCAACTTGACAGACCTCAGACATGTCTGGTAATAAAACATCAGAGGGTCTCCAACCTGTGTCTTCTGTGGACAGAAGGATGTATTTGTCACTGTGTGCAGTATCACAGAGATAGCTTTGAGGCAGGTTATGTATGCCTTACAGGGCTGTCTGTGGCCAAATGGGATGAAAATGCTGCACATGCGTAAGTGATGTGGGATTTGAGTTACATATTCAATGTACACTGTGACATGCATAGGACATGGTGGAGAGATACATCTGTCAAAGGTCAACCCTCCTCTGCAGCAGGTTTCAAATCCATGTCAAGCAGAACACCTCTATTACCTTGTTGAAGGACAGGCTGGATGACGTGATGTGAAAACATTATCTGCCATGGATCACTGCTGCTTCTCTCTTGCACATGGGTGGTCCTTGCTAGACAAAACTTGGCCATGCATTATTTCTGACTGTCAGTATTATATTGTGATGTAACAGCTATGCTTCAAACACCATCAGGTCAATACCCTAGTCACATCCTATGAACTTCAGAACCTATGGCAATGTGCATGCAAACAGGAACATTATACTGTATTACCATTCTGATAAGATTTGTCTTCAGTGCTGACATACAGTCCCGAGCTCTGAATCTGATGGGCTGACTTTGGATCCATACATTTGTACTAAACTATCCTTAAAGATAAAGTTAGATGTATTAATGAGACATATT
Source organism: Protopterus annectens (assembly GCF_019279795.1). Taxonomy (NCBI): domain Eukaryota; kingdom Metazoa; phylum Chordata; order Ceratodontiformes; family Protopteridae; genus Protopterus; species Protopterus annectens. The sequence continues at coordinate 1,724,957,501 of NC_056741.1, read as the reverse complement.
CAATTGTCAGAATTCACAACCCTTACAAAAGCATCCAATATAAAGTAGATAAATTATTATGTTATCAACTGCATTAATGGCTATCAGTAATCTAAATGACAGGTACAATTATCAGTTCAACAGCAAAGATGGAGGTAATAATATTAATACAGATAGTCACCCTATGCATCAGACACATAGCTTTAGTATCCCTGAATCCCAAAGATAGATGACAGGGATGTGGCACAGTTATCATCACTTGTACAGGGTGCTCTGTGGGGGGAGGGGGTAGGAGGCCTAGGCTGACACAAAAGGCTGGCGAGTGTGAGTGTGTAAGTAAGCAAGGGAAGCAGGCAAGATGGACCGTAAAAATGTTGCATGTGTGTCTGTAGGTGCCCTCAGTGTGACATTGGTTTATGACTGTCTGCATGAACACAGCCAAGTCCAGTGCTAGCCCTTTGTGTTATGTATGTCGGACAGATCTGTGTATAGCGGAGCTGACAGTTCATCATCTCTGCCCCCGAATATGAGAACTGTCTCTGGCAAGAGTTGCACTGGTACCTCCATGTCCAAGGTCAGATATGTGCTACTACCTTAAAGTGATCAATGTCTGCTGGACATGCTCCCTTCATCCAGTACCATAACTCCATGGCCTGCTATGTCTGGGTGTGAACAGAGCACTCCCTGCTGGAGTAGTGGATGTATTGCCACTCTTAGATCATGATTGGGAACAGCCATGTTAGCTTTCAGGAGATGCAGTTGCTGACCTACGCCGAGGCCGACACACCCCTCCCAGCAGATGCTTCATCACAGTCAATGTGTGTTCCATAACAGATACACTGTGCTTCCTCACAGACACATCCATTTCCAAAGTGTCATTCAACCAATTCAGGGAATCAATGACATGGTGTAGGCAGTCATGGATGTCAGACTGTGCTGCATCTATAACCCTGAGAATTCTCCTCTAGTTCCTTTCTGAAATGCCTGTGCCTCCATGATGGCCCTAAACATACATCAAGTGACACGTGATGAGACACTTGCAACAGGTTGGGGAGGGACAGCAGGCCTCCTCCGAGCACCCATATGTGTAGCACCTTGCCAAGAGTTTGGCAATGGCCAGTGTCAACAGTCAGTGAAGCCACAGTTCCCTGGTCAATATTCTTGCCTACTAACTGTCCAGTATCTATGGTCTCAGTGGACTGGGTATGTGTAGCATATTGGCTGTGTCTGGTGATGATAAGGGGGTCATTGCAGATCAACCGCTGTGCCAGAATCAGCCTCTACAACCCCTGGAGGTGCCTCACTTTGGCGACCATCATCATCAGAGTCTGATGAGACATTGATATCAGGTGGCATAGGGGACACAGAACCACTTCCATGTTCAACTGTGATAAAAGGAAGGAAAACAGGAATACATTAATACCTGCACTACTATGATACAATACATGCTAAGTAATTTAGACTACTGTCACTATTACAGACATTCATACCTCTCAACCTCTTGGAGCAAGAAATATGGATAAAGCCATGAATTATAGGTGGAGAAAGGCCCAAGAATAGGTATTATTGTGACATATTGCCCTTACAAACCTAGAAAGATGGTAGAATAGCGGGTATTGCTTCACCATAACATTAATGAGTGGTATGAATTTTTAATGTGAAATCTGTCATTATTTTATATCTCCACTCTATAATGACCTGTCAATAGTTTACAACTTAATCAATATGATCTTAAATACAGCCCAGAGATATGAGTCACACATCTGGACATTCTACACATATCTGTACCATTCACAAGTATGCAGACAGTACAGCAATCCGTACAGCAGGCCTGAGATGACACTAGCAGATATGTTGGAATATTTCTATATTACTGACATAAAATATTCTGCTTACCAACTACAGCAGGCCTAGATGTCTGGACTCCTGATGGCCTTGGGAAAAGTAAAGGAACAGGTAATGGCAGCAGCACCACATTCCACAGTATAACAGGGGGTAATACTTTTAATAATCTATATCTACGGTAATTGCAATGTTAACAAGAATGTGACTGACAACCTCTAAATGACCTGAAAACTGCAGCTATCTTAAATACCCTCACCAAAAAAAAACAACCTACTGCACATTAAAACTATATACACTATTACAGAATGAATGTAACAGTATTCTACTGATAATCTAACAAATCCTACCTGGAAGCTTCTACTGAGATGCAGGAGTGGCACTCATGTCCAGAACATACTGGCCAATGGACTGCTGGCAGCTTTCCTGAGTGGCAATACTTGCCAGGAATTCCTTGGTGGCGGTGAGTGGTTGTTCTTCTGCAGGCTCACCACTGGTTACCTGACGATCATGTGCCACTTCAGTAGCACACCTTATCTCCTTGCAGCATGAATCATGTCTGTGGTGCTGTGTTACACCTGCTCACAGCTGACATTTTGTAACCCAGCTGCATTTACATTTTGGACTAATTCATCCCAAAGGGTCACACATCGTGACATATTGCCTGCCCCCTGGACATAAGGACTGCATGATGTTGCCTTAAAGTTTCAATGGTGAGGTCATTCTATGCCTTTGAAAAAGGTGGCCTACGTTGAGCGGGCATATTGTTTACTGAAAGACAAAATAATGATAACATATACAAGGATCATATAAGCAGAAATAAACTGTGTACAGATAAGGCAGTACAGGAAAGCTCTCAGTATTCACCACGTGATTACAATTTAAAGCTTCAACAGTGGTCAAGAAATAACATGGGAGCTACAAAACAAGGAGAGTAGCATGATGAACACATCCTTGTTTGTGGCATAACAGATACACACTTATGCTCACACATCCAACACAACAGTCCATTCTAGTTTGTGCCATAGCAGGGATTCATCCCCCCATCCCCCCCAAAAAAAGAAAAAAAAAGCAATATAACAAGCTCAGGGTGCTGAACAAACAGCAGTATAAATTTCAAAGTGCTCTCAATGGACCTATCCATGAAAACATATGTGCATAGTCGTCACACAGCATTAGACCTATGGCCTACTCTACATCATCTGTACCTCTCAGATGGCTGGTAAACAAGGCCATGTCATGAGTGCAGTTCTAACAAATGCTTACTTATTTACTTTACATCATTCCTAAGTACATTCCAAAATATGCATTATTTAGGTAGCAAAATGGATACATACCTGATGGTGTACAATACTCCTCTGTCGAAATATACTGTTCCAATATAAATGTGTACCTGAGTTTGAATTCTGCTCCAACTCTCAGCCACATTGGTTTGCCTAGCTACACATTTGCCTTTTTATAATGGTGTATATTACTAATTGATCTGACCTAGTCTGTGTTTCAGAGATACTAATTGCAGCATGCACTGCTGCATTGCTTGCTAATCAAACAATCCTGTGGAGTTACTCAACAACATATAAGGCATCAAAGTAGTCACCATGTCCTTTCTTATATATTTAGTGAGGGAGTAGTGAAGTGCAGATACAATGTAAGCACTGACAGCTTGTTAGTAACAGCTACAATTTACATACATTTGTGTCTGCTACAGGCTGAAGGCAATGCTGCTGCTGCTAATAGCCATAGACAGAGTGGGTGTGGACTTTGTAGGGCAAGGACACTGTAGAGGAAATGTGGAATCTTTGGCCACCTTGAGTCACATACAGAACCAAAAGCAGGGAACCCATCCCAGTGGAATATAAGGTATGTGTTGAAGTTAATATGTTAGCCACAGATACAGTTAACAGGCTACCAGGTGATGTGCTTGGTGTTTTGTATGCATCAGCATCCAGTATGTTCTGAGCATTCCTGCATTGTATACTACAACATGGCAGAGAGCACATATATTTTAACATAAGTTCTGAGGAGAGGATTGCAAGTATACTACAATTGTAACATATATCAAGCTACTCTCCAGTAATGTGTGCATACATCACAGTCATGTACACAAGAGAACAAAACCTGGGGAACACAGTAGGGTCTACATTAACCATAAGGTCTACTACTCAAACAACTGCCAAGTCATGAGTAGTGTAATGGGAATCATGTGGAACATGTGTGCTTGCAACCCTTGCAGTTAGCATGACTTGCATATGTGCAACATTCATCAAATGCATCAGCTGTGTGCAATGGGGGATATCTCCAAGGCTCACTTAAGTGTGGATGCATGCTATGCACTGAAGTGATGGCTGAGGAAACCCAGTGGAGATGCGCACGCACACACACACACACACGCACACATACGCACACACACGCACACACACACACACACACACACACACACACACACACACACACACACACACACACACACACACACACACACACACACACACACACCATAATGAGACACATGGTCAAAACAGCATTGCCATACAGCATGTTTTTCAGCTACTGCACTCACAGTACCAGTGTCTACACACCTCTGGCCAAGGGTACCATTACAATCCACTGACATGTCCCTCAATGCTCAAAGTATGTGGTATGCTACCCAAGTTATTATAGTGGAAACAGCTGCAGCAGGATCATCAACGGGATGTGGAACACATCCTACCGACAATACCAAGGTCACCATAGCCACAGACCAATGATGACTCATAGGAGGTGGTTGTACAAAACAAAACTCAAAGCCACTCAGTAAAGGTCGGAGTAATACAAAATAAAATGCACTAAGAAAATAAATAAAACTCCAATCAACATGGCTGAAAATTAACTATAAACTTTAATAAGACAGAAAACGCAAAATAAAATGTAATCTTCAGACCATGTAAAAACCATTAATGGAATAGCATTTAAAAATCTAACAAGGTCTAATCACTAAAAAACATGCAGTCAGCTGACTCATAAATGAATTAACCAGTCAAGTGTTCACTATGAGCCAAGCTCCCAAAAGTGTAATTCAATGACATGGGGGTGGTCATTGCTCTTTTTGCAAATATGTATTTACTACCAAATAATTCACAAGCAAGAACACAGGCAAGGTATTTAATATTAATTATTTTGCAAATTGTAGCACAGATTGGGTGATTTATTTGGCCACATGTACATGCAGGGCATTTTACATTGGACAAACATCCAGACAGTTTAGAATTCGTATTTTCGAACATTTGGGTGATATAAGGAATGCCAGGTCCACCAATGCTTTGTACAAACATACGTTGATACATAAAATGGCCCAGTTTTCTTTTATTATTATTGACAAGATTTCTGGCAATAGAAACTTTAAAACTGGATGGCACAAATTGCTAAACCAAAAAGAAATTAAATGGATTGTAAAACTAGGTGGTTTATTTCCACCTGGTCTTAATGACAAATTGTGAAGGGTTACTGCCTCTAATAATTGTAATCTACTTATATGTTATAACACCATTTTTGTTCTCTTTGTTATTATGAACTACAGGATTGTTGTTATATTACAAATTTATTGATGCATAATTTCAATTGTGATATACATTTTAGTATCAACATTCTTATTATACCTTCTATATACTTATCGATCTTTGTACTTTTTAGGTTTATTCATACATATTATTATGTTTTGGTAATGTTTTCATGAATACAGGAAATTATGTCATACTGCCTAGTTCAAAATACTAATAAATATGGCCAATGGTTGTGTAATCATTAAACCACTGAAGAAAGCTGATTGCTGAAACCGGTCTGGTTTAATAAAAGACTTTAAGCTACTACTGCTCGGGGTGCTGGATTTCTTTTTTCTTGTACAAACACAATAAAACAAGTGCATAGGTTTCAGAATGCTAAGCAGTGTACACCTTTTTCAAATGTATCAGAAAATAACTTACTACCACTGCTGTTCCACTGTTATTTTGTTACACTAACACTTTATTTGTATAAGCTGCAATAGTATAGAAGTATAAATAAAGTTTCAATACTCCGGACTACAACCTAGGACCAACCACATTGCGATCCAACACTTTGCACATGTGGCCACAGGATTTGTTGCTTGCAGTCTGTATTTTACTATGTATTGCTAATTTTATTGTATGCTCATAGTGTAGCCCCACTTATTGGGTTTGAGTGATGCCCAGCAGTGCTGTGCTCCAGTTTCAGTTTTTGGATGTCTAGGTTAAGTCTTTTACATGAGTGGTCCTGTTGCGCAAGCAAGGTAAGTGTTGCCAAATGCTGTGGTGCACCGTGTAAACATGGCATACATATAAAAAAAAAAAAAAAAATTAGGAGGAAAATCAAACTATACAGATATGGGTTTTGGATGATATTTTTGCAGTATTCCTCATAAAAGTTGTGCTTTTATAATAATCAATCAGGATGGATGGATGACACTAAATGGTAACAGATGTTTTCCTTTAGGACTAAGAGATTGGAGGTATGGGGCAGGTCATCAGTCCTCTCCTCTACAAGGATTCATTATCCATGTTGTTCTATGAGGTTTTATGGCCAACAGTACTGGGGCGAACCTCACTTAGGCATGCCGCGTAACATTAATATGCACTGCATATTGCCGAGAGCACATTGTAGCCATGCACACAGATGCACTCCATGTAGGCTCTACATGGAGCCTACACAGAGTTTATTGAATCCAGCATTATGACTACTTTTTGCATGTTATCACGATATGAAGCACTACATAAGACTGTGTTCAGCAGTATTCAGACTTTGTGATCTACTAATGACAAACAAAGGTGAATTATCTGAATTGCTGATATCCCACAGTCAGGATGAAACACATAATTTATAGAAGTTATAGATAATTCATATAGTACCTCAGTACAATATGACTATAGTATATTATATAATATTATATCATTTATATGGGTCACCTTCAGATGGGTGAGCACTCATTTGAAGAAAACTCATACAACTGAGATGACATTACCAAAACTTCAAATTAATGAAAACTTACAATAATGAAAACTAAAAATCCGAAACAGTTACTGACCTGCAGTCTGTTGCAGCAGTAGCTACCCGAATGGAAATATGCCCTTTTTCACAAAGTAGTGCGATCTCAGAATTAGTATAATTAAATTATGGGGGAACTTGCCCCCCTGCAGAAATGATGTACTAAGTTTCTTGTCATGTTACTTTAATGTACTGTGGAGTTATGTGAAGGGTTAGTACTGGTATAGTTTTTAGCAGTTTATGGTTTTGTTTTGTTTCTGTGTTTATTTCCAGAAGGTGAGGGTTTTCACATAAGTAATTTTCGGGTTTTTGGTTTTTGTTATTGTCAGGTTTCATTAATTTGAAGTTTCGGTAACATTGTCTCCGTTATATGGGTTTTGTTCAAATGAGACCTCTTTTTATATATATTGATATATATATATATATATATATATATATATATATATATATATATATATATATGTGTGTGTGTGTGTGTGTGTGTGTGTGATGTCCAGATAATAACCCATTGAACTGCCACCAAATAATGTGATGTCTTCCACTATCCTGGGTCAGTAACTAAGGGGCTTCAATCCTCACTACTGACTCCAATGTGAGACTGTCACTTAAACAGGAATAATATTCCACAATTTTCCCCTAAGAGCTAAGAGCACAACAGGAACATGCTCTATAGCCCGAGACTGGGCTGTAGTCTTCTGTCCACCCCAAATATAACTCCTTATTACACAATTCAGAGCAATGTGTCCCAGTTTAAGACCTCTGATATACTCACTCTTAAATAAATTAAATCTCACACATCCAAACACTTCAGGGAAAGCCTGACACAGACCAGCTGTGTCCCTTCCCCCAAATAATACAGTAATGCTGACACCAATCAGAGTGTCTTCATGCCCTTTAAAGAGATGTCCAACTATGAAAATTACATATTAAAACAAATAATAGCAAATGACCTAAGCAGCCAGGCTTTTGGAGTGGCCTGGGAAGTTATCAAGGCAAGTATAAGCACTCTCAAATTACTAAAGAAAACACTGACTGACCAGCCACAATGTAAGTTAATAAAATATTTAATATTGAGCAAAATGATTAAAAAGTATAAAACAATAATTCCCAGTAAACAAACAGAACTTAATCATCAGGAAAATGAAATCAATACTGTAGGATAGAAATCTAACATTCAGAAAAACTCTAACTGATCTAACTGATTAGTTATCATTTTCCTATCTGACTAAATAACACTGTCCCTGATCTAAACTAAATTACTATAACAGAGCAAAGACAGGCTTACAGTTCTTGGTGAGTCCATTTGGATATCCACTGCACAGTATATCTGTGAACCACTTACAACTGGCTATTATAACTGACAACTGACAACTGCAACTGTAATGACAAATGACTTCTGTAGGCTCTTTTATAGACTAACCTAACTGTCATAACTGTTCCAGTTCTAATTTTCATTTCATATTTTGAAAATAAACTAACAGCTGTTAGCTTCTGACAGTAACACCTAGCAAATGTCAACATTTTGATGACATCATCTGCAGATCAGCTGAATCTGTGACAGTTTGCCTTTAGAATCATTATTCACAAAGATGTCAAGTTAGAAATGTAAAAGGACACTGTTCAAGTATTTAAAACATTCTGTACAAACAGATTATAAATCAACATGTAAGAACGTATTTATAATATAGCTAGTCATGCTGGCATATAATACACAAGTTACTCTTAAATACACAATATACAATAATAATATAGTACAGTATAGAATATAGGGCCAGATTCACGAAGGCTTGCATGGAGTCTAAGAGTAGTGTAAGTCGGCAGACAGCCAATATGTCTGCTGAGCGATCCAGCAACAGCCGGCAGGGGCGTGCATGAGAGCTCCTATAACTACTCTTGCACGGACAGTGTTATGTTATGCAAATTACCTCATTTGCTGCTGAAAGCTATGAAAATGAGGTAAATTTGCAATCCAGGAAACACTAACCTGTCCGTGGAAGAGTAGAGTTATTTGCAGAAATGTACTCCATTGGTAACCGAGTACCGTTCTGCAAATAGCAAAACGGAGCTATGACAGCTCCAAATAAAGGATGCATCCAGTTGAGAAAGCATGTCAATGGCCAAATATAAGGCTATTGGCATTTTTATCTGTTGAAAATTAATAAAAATCAAAATTTGTTTTCCCCGATCTCCGATGTTTAAGTGTAGTGCAGTGCCGCGCAAACGTGCTGTGCTTTAAAAAACAGAAAATAAAAAAAAAGCCAAAAATAGGGATTCTTATTAAAATATTATTCTGCCCTGCAGGTGAATGGCAGGCTGAAGACAACATGGCTATTGAGTAGTGGTTGCTAAGGGGGGAAGCTCAGTTTGAGCGATGTAACCAAGCATTAGTAGGCAATTCTATGCAAATGAGGATAAGGATAGTGAATCACAATTTTCCCTGGCATGTGACCCATGTCCCTAGAGTGTAAGTGTAGGAGTAGGGGAGTAGTAGAGTAGAAGATAGGTGACATCATGAGGGGGTACGTATGAAAGACTGTAAGCTTACTGGAGCAGAGTGGCTTGTGTTTGCTGTGAGTTACTCAGGATTGGAAGAGGCGTGTCTACAGTTGTCTTAACGGAAACCTAGAAACCGAAGGTGTACGCCGTGGATATCTCTGAAATTTCTTGCAAACATGCTTACACCGTATGTGTGTGTGTGCATGCGCCTGTAAACCTGAATAAGCCTGTGTGCACACGTGTGCACCTGCCTAAGCCTGTGTAAGCCTGTGTAGGCCTGTGTGCATGCGTGTGCATGCATGTGCGTGTGTCTGCGCCTGTTTGCACGGCGCTGCCCCTTGTGGAAACAGAAAGGGAAAAGGAAGGAAAAGAAGTAGTAGGAAGTTAACCAAGGAGAACTAGCAGAGCTGCCAGGTGAAATAAATCAGAATCAGCCAATTACACAGGCAGTACCCTAGCCCAGCCCAGCATTTAAAACTCTGCAAACAACATTCCCCCATGCTTTTCTCAGAAACACTACAACACTGCAGTATACAAAGAGAGTGAAAACTTAAAAAGCTTAACTCAGACAAAAAAATGTTAGGGGCTGCCATTGCTATTATAAGCCAACATGTGCAAGATGCTGAGGGTGGTGCCATTGCGAGTGCTGCTGAGCAACCCACAGTGAGGAGACAGAGAAGAGTGTACAGACCCAGGGTAACCTACCGGGGGCTACATGAGCTTGAGATAGTGGAGCGCTATAGAGTGGACAGAGACCTCCTGCAGCAAATTGTTGAGCTGTGCAGGCCACGCCTCACACATAGAACCAACAGAGGGGAACCCATCCCAGTGGAAACCAAGGTATGTGTTGGCCTAAGAACACTAGCAACAGGTACCTTCCAGAGACCAACTGGTGATATGATGGGGATTTCACAGGCATCAGTATCCAGGGTACTGCACCAGTTCTTGAATGCCATGTCAGCACATGTCGGTGATCATGTATATTTCCCCAATTCCCATGAGGCATTGGCCAGCAACATGCGTCTCTTCCAGCAAATAGCAGAATACCCTGAGGTAGTGGGTGCAATTGACTGCACGCACATACACATCAAAGCACCAGCCAGTGAGTGGGGTAGGGCCTACATCAACCGCAAGGGCTTCCCCTCCATCAACTGCCAGGTCGCGTGCGATGCCCAGGGCATAATACTGAATGTGTGTGCTGGCTGCCCTGGAAGCTACCACGATTCCCATATCTGGCATCTGACACAGCTGTACCAGACATTTGCCAATGGGGACATCCCTGACGGTCACCTAGTGGGGGATGCTGGATACGCACTGGAGCCTTGGCTGATGACACCCATCAGAAATGCACACACACTTGAACAAGAACTCCATAATGAGGCACACGCACAAACACGAAATGTAATCAAGCGTGTGTTTGGGATGCTCAAGTCATGGTTCCGGTGCCTGGACACATCTGGTGGAGCCTTGCAGTGCTCACCAACTACATGTACCCAAATTGTCATGGTATGTGCCATGCTACACAATATGATCTTGTGAAAACAGCTGCAGCAGGAACAGCATGGGGCAGGGCCAAACAGCCCCCCACCATTGCCGAGGCCATCACAGGCAGAGCGTGACTCAGAGGAGGAACAACCTGAGCCTGCCCCAGTAGGCAAAAGGAGGCATGCCCAGTATGCCTTGGCCTTGGCAAAGAGGCAACGCATATCACATACACTGGCTCAGTAGGAACCCTGGAAATGATACCTCTCTCTGACTCACACATAAAATAAAAGGAATGCCTAACTTGACACTACCTGTCTTCAAACATGTATAGGGAGTGTACTATGTGCATTCAACATAGGCAGCCCTGTAGCACCACCTGAGGCATGATTGCCATGTTTTAAGCAATATAAAGCAGTGCTAAGCAGCTTTTACCACTATTTAGTATATGTAAACAAAATTGCCCATGCTAACTAGCGCAACGTCAGGCAAAGTCGGGCAAAGTTGAGCAAAGTCAGTTAAACATGCTCATATTTGCTTTACTGTTCCTTAAGCAGTCTGGTCTGCCCAGCATGAAAATAAAAAGCTGTGACAGGGATCGAACCCAAGATACTGTGCACTGTAGTCACAGTACTGAACCACTAAGCCCTGATAGCATTGCAGTGGCACAGACACAGCAGGACAATTGTACATTAATGCAAACACAAAGAAATGCTATATCATGCCCCTAAAGAGGCATATGGGTAACCTCCCCCACAGGCCTATGCAGACAGAGAACAGCAGGCCAGGTGGTGTGAAGTGGGTTGGGTAGGCTATGAGGTCGCAATCTAATATACGTGACATTGGACGCTAAGATCTGTAGTACAGTAGTATGCCTCAAGCAAGTACGATAGGCAACAGTACAGACTGAAATGGTGTACCTTACATAGCAGTGCAGGCCTAGCAAATGTGTATAAGTGTCAGGTGAACCCCCTCATCCTATGTACACCCAGAGTAACAATCAGGTGTGCCCCTGGGTAGAAATGTACAAAGAATAGCTGCCTCCCCTGTATGTAGAAATGTTGATAAGTCTATGCAAAGTGTCTCATGGAAGCCCTGCAGACACAGCATGATCTCTGTTGATTTATGACTCAAAGGTGAGCCCTGCTGTAAAAATACAACTTGATTTTCCACACACATATAGTATAAATGTCTATACCGGGCATGCTCACACACTTCAACAAATGTAGTGGATTTCATTCAGCATCACACTGAAAGGTCATACTGGGCATGCTCACACACGTGAAGCAAATGTCAGGCAACAACATGCTGAAAGGTCATACTGGGCATGCTCACACACTTAGGCCATGTCTGAGTACAGCAGTGGGCCACACATATCTGGCAGTTGCATGTTTTACCCCAGGAACCTGTCACTATTCACCAATCCTGCCTTGTGCACACAGTTATATGAAAACAGACACATATAATATATTGGAACCCTGTCATAATCAAACTATGTACCACAAGTACATAAGTTGTTAACAGAAAGTGAAAAAGCAAAGAAGATTAATAAACCTGCAATCAGTATCATCAATAAACAATGTGCACTCCAAATATTATCCAATCCATGTTCTGGCAAAAGAATCTGTGAAGGAGTCCATAGAGAACCATGACGCTTCCTTCCGCTATGTCATAAATAGCAATGTACACTCATATATGTCCTGAGTCAGTGCAAACTGTAAATGACTGGCATTGCCAACATCCTGTCAGACAGGCTCATACATACATATCCCCCTCTCACTGACAAAAGGCCCTATCATCATATCTGGAGATTGTGAAAGCAGAGATATCACATATAGAATGGATAAACAGCTCCTTCCAAACCTGAAAACATGGCATCTATGGGATTACATTGTTTCCCTAGTTGTGTCATAAGTGAACTCCAGAACAAACAGACCCTGCACCTGAACAGTCTGTTGAGCCTCACCCGCTGTACAGGATATGAAACTGTTGAATGTGTTACAGCAACGTTTGGCACACTCCACAAGTGTTGGTGCACAACAGACCATGGGAACTATTGTCTTATAAACCTATTAAGCCTGATCTGCAAGGCCATGGAGTCCATCATGATGGAACTCATAAAGAGAGCTATTGGGAGCCTACACACCCCCAACCCTACCAATTTCAGTTTGGTCATGGGCAGATCATGGTTCTCAAACCTGCTAGACTGTTTTCAAGGCAGTCACCCAGGACATACATTAATGAAATGAGCTACACACGTCCCACATAGACCTTGAAAAGCCCTTTGCCAACATCACAGACACATGTCTTATCCACAAAATCAAAAACCTGTGCATAAATATGTCTGTCATCAGATGGATTGCCAAATGGGGTACAGATAGATCACACATGGTAAGAAGTGTGGTCTCCTGTACAAGCTGGCAACAACTGCTGTCCCCCATGGCTCATTCCTGGGACCCCTCCTGTCTGGTGTATACTTTTCAGAAATACTGTCAAACACACGAGGGCTATGTATAGCAATGTTTGTGGATGATTGCCATCATAATCGATGTTTGGGACAACAGGGACATCCTTAAAAAGGGTCTCAGACAGACAGATGGTGTCAAAATTATGGCCTCGAGCTACAGTCATACAAATACCACATAGGTGCCAACACCTTAAATATGGAGGTGATAATAAGGGATCTATGGACAAATGTGGATAGTCGTCTCTACTTCCAGAAACACATTCACAAAGTGGTCAGAAAATCATGCTATGTGTTTCCACAAACTGCCAAGGTCTTTGCATGTAGGTCAAAGGAGGTTCCCTCTACTCATCAGTCATCAGACCCGATAGAGAGTACCACAACACACTTGCGATGAATCTGACTAGACACCTTCGGCAGCTGCAAAGACCACTGAAGTACCTCAACAAGAGGATTACTGGCCTCAAACAGTTGCCCCATGCAACAAGACTGAATTTAACTCAATCTGTACTCTTTTGCATACTGTCTACTCAGGAGATCTCTGACCAACAGACAGGTCCATGTCATGGCAACACTCAGATCTGCTCTGAGTTACAGCTCAATGGCACTAAATATACAGACCCAATGGATATTGCCAACATCCTGGCAGATAGGGTCAGTGTTAACTTTACCCACCTCTCACCCATGAAAGAGCACATCTCTATAATGGAATACTACAACGTTGCTGTCATCATGGCTGCACAGGTAAAAAACATTCTCCAAAGCCAGTATCACAGCATCCATGGGACCAGATAACTTCCCAGGCCGTGTTCTACACAAACTACAGAACGAACAGGCACCACACTGACGTACCATGTTCATTCATAGCCTCACCTCAGGCTTTGCGCCTGCTGAATGGTGCACAGTGACGGTTATCCCACTACACAAGGGTGGAGACATCACGGACCCCAGGAACTAGCGCCACTTTAGCCTGATGAGCCTGCTCTTCAAGGCAATGGAATGTATCATCATACAACTTATAAAAAAAGACATTGGTAATCCCCAAACTCTGGACCACAACCATGTTATGTTTGTAAAATGCAGATCATGTCTCCTAAACCTGATAGATGACATTGAAGCAGTCACCAGAACCGTAGACAAGGGTAAGGTGGTTTGCACAGCCTATGTACATCTTGTCACAGCTTACAACACCACCCCACACTCTGGAATTATAGATAAACCCACTAAACTAGGTATAAATTGCTATGTCACAAGATGGGTTGCCAACTGGCTTACTGACAGAACACACACTATGAAAGTAGCAGACTCCAAGTATGACTTTGGACCAGTGATGAGTGCAGTACCACAGGGTCCAGTCCTGGGTCCTGTCCTGTTTTCTATCTACTTCCCTGAAGTGAACTTTAATATGGAAGGTCTGTGGCTAATGAAGTTTCCAGATGACTGCAAACTAGGAGCCATAATTGTCAATACTAAAGATGTGGACATCCTTCAAAAGGGCCTCAGTGAGACAGATGGCTGGTGTCAAAGCCGTGGCCTCAAGCTCAATGCCAAAAAGTTCATTGTCATCCCCTTTGTTAAAAACTTTGTAGCTATGAACTACAACATAGGCGGTAGTATGCTTAACACTGAAAGTGTGACAAGAGACCTTGGGTCACAGGTGGACAGTGGACAAACCTGTAATAATCACATCCCCACAGTAGTCAGGAAATCCTCCTATGTGGCACACCTCATCACAAATGGTGGCTCATGCAGAATAGAAGAGGACATTGTTCCTCTCTACTCATCACTCACTACCATAATAGAGTACAACACCCCTTTTTCTATGTGCCTCACAAGACAACTACAACAACTGGAAAGCCTGCAGCAATACCTCACAAACAGCATTAGCAGCCTGAAATACATGCCATACACAGACCATCTCAAAATGCTCCAGTTGTACTCTCTCACATATCGCCTGCTCAGAGGTGATCTCTGCCTAACACACAAAGCTATGTCAAACACAGAGCTGTGGGACATGCTCCATGTAAAACACTCACAATCCCTCTGATCTTTAGCCCCAAAACCACGAGTGAAATACAAAAGGAAGGGGTGCATCCATTTACCTTATGGATACCCACACCTTCAGGTTAGTGGCACAGCATGAGGCCTTGGAGACCATGCAAGTGCAACTAACATTGGACAAAGCTGCTTATTAGATTGTAGCCTGCTACAGATCACCTACCTTGTCTCAGGAACCTCACTCAGTATTCCTGAGAACAGTTGAAAATATAAAGGTCCTATCAAACACCATTAAATGAGGAGATTGCAGCTACCCAAACATTGAGTGGGAGACTTACTTGTGTGCAACGTCCTTTGCCCAGTGTTTCCTAGAGTTTAAAAACTCTAACGCCCTGGAACAGCTGGTCACTATGCCCACTAGAGGTGACAACATACTGGACCTGATCATCACAAACATGGGGTACCAGTGTTCCACAACAGAGATAAACCCCTCACTGGTAATATCAGATCATAAAGTAATCACACTGGACATCCACACCCCCCCACCAATCAAGGAAACCACTGTGAAGACATTTTCAAAAGCAAACTGCACACTTCCCAAGACCAAAGTGGAAAGTTCCAAAGCCCCCTTGCTATAGGATAATGCTATGCAATCTTCCAAATAATTTACAAATGCATCCTATGAGCATCTACAGGGATGCATGGATTGAGACATTCCCAAATAAAACTAAGATGCACTCCTCCAAAAATAAGAAACCAATCTGGTGTTCGTCGCCCATAAATAAGCTATACAACAGAAGGAGGAAACAAACACATGATAGAGCAAACTTCACAAAAGGAAAGGCATCACTGATCATTATTAGGAAGACACAATGATCGCTCATAAAATAATCCAAGGCCAGTTTCTAAAGACAAATTGCCAAGGAATGTAAGAATAACAACCACAAAGCCATTGTTAGCTATACCAAACATTTAGGTGGCAGCTTCCAAATATGCTGTCAGCTACTGAAAAATGGCAAGAAATACACTGAACCAACTTACATTGCCCACATCCTGGGGGACATGTTCAGTGCAAACTCCCCCCCCATCACCCCCAAAAGGACCTGTGTCCATCCCAGAAGAATGCAGAGCCCCAGACTTCATGGACATATGGACATGCAGGTAAAGACAGCCCTCTCCAAAGCTAAGAACACAGCATCAATGGGACTGGATGGTGTCCCAGGCTACTTCTTACACCAGCCCCAAAAGGAACTACACACTCACCTACATTCACTGTCCAGACTACCACAGGCTATGTACCCAAAGAATGGCATACACCAACAGTCATCCAGCTCCACAAAGGGGGTGCCACAACAGAGCCTGGAAACCATTGCCCTATAGGTCTACTCAACCTGGTCTGCAAAGCTATGGAGCAAACTATCATGGAACCCATAAACAGAGGTATTGGGGACCTACAGACACTGGACTCTACCCAACTTGGCCTTGTTAAAGGCAGATCCTGCCTCCTAAACCTAGTTGACTTATTTGAAACAGTTACCAAGGACATAGATGGAGGTGAAAGTAGTCCACACAGCCCACCTGGACCTCACTAAGGACTTTCGACACCATTCCCCACTCTGTCATCATGGACAAGCTTACCAGCTTGAACATTAACAGCTATGTCACAGGATGGGTGGCCAAGTGGCTCACAGATCAAACACACATGTTCAGAGTTGTGGATGCCATGTCCGACTCTAAACCAGTCACAAATGACATCCCACAGGTCTTGGTCCTGGGACCCCACCTGTTCAGTAGATACTGCTCAGAGGTACAGGCAAGCATGGGAGGAGTATGGCTGAACAAGTTTGCAGATGACTGCTAATTGTGGTCCATAATCGACTCTACGCCTGACACAGACATCCTCCAGAAGGGTCTTACAGAGACAGATACCTGGTGTCAAAACAATGCCCTCAAGCAGAATGCCAAAGAATGCATAGTCATCCCGTTTGGATAAAACAAAGTGCACACAAATTACCACATAGGTGGTAATCCAGTATGTACGGACAAAGTAATTATGGCCCTGGGGACCTAAGTAGATAGTAAACTCCCCTTTGATGATCACATGGCCAAAGTGTTTTGAAATTCCTTCTATGTAGCCCACCAAATGTCACCTAATGTAACCCACTTTGTCTAGTCTGATGATGTCACCATCCTACAAATATACCTGTGGAAAAGCAAATTTGCAGTACTGTGTATAGCGTGTTGTGTAAATGTGTATTTCTTTAGTATCATAAAGTAGGCTGGTAGGTGTTTGAATCTTGCACTTGACAAGTGTTTGTGTGTATCTCCTTGGAAGGGAGCAACCTTTTTGGAGACTACTAAAACACCTTAAAAGTGGTATACTCATCTTTGTCAAGTCTGATGATGTCACCATCCTACAAATATACCTGTGGAAAAGAGAACTCACAGTAATGAGAATAGCGTGTCATGTTAATGCGTACTCCTCTAGTATCATAAAGTAATTAAGTAGGGATTTGAATCCTGCACTTGACAAGTGTGTGTGTGATCTCCTTGGAGAGGAGCACCATTTTTGGAGACTACTAAAACACCTTAAAAGTGGTATACTCATCTCTGTAAAGTCTGATGATGTCACCATGCTACAAATATACCTGTGGAAAAAAAAGCACCTACTAATGTGTATAGCATGTCGTGTTAATGTGTACTCCTCTAGTGTCCTAAAGTAGTTAGGTAGGGGTTTGAATCCTGTACTTAACAACTGTTTGTGTGTGATCTCTTTGGAGAAGAGCAACCTTTTTGGAAACTACTAAAACACCTTAAAAGTGGTATACTTATCTTTGTCAAGTCTGATGATGTCACCATCCTACAAATATACCGTGGAAAAAAAAATCTTCCAGTAATGTGTATAGCACGTTGTGTTAATGTGTACTACTCTATTATCATAAACTAGTTAGTTAGGGGTTTGTATCCTGCACTTGGTGAGTGTGTGTGTGTGTGTGTGCTATGTGTGTGATACTGTTGGTCAATGTGTTGTGGGTTTTGCTTTTACTACTGTGTGACATAGCACTATGACAACAGTATGTGCATTGCACATGTAAGGTAGCTGTGTGACAAATGCATATATGTACATGTGACCTCAATTATTTCATAGGTGGGAACCCTGCTTTCTTCATGAAAACATCTGTTATATTTGCCAGAGTGTGCTGCCGCTTTCCAGACCTTAGGTCACATCTGTATGCTTGTGACAAGCCCAGCCACTGCAGTGATCCCTGTCCTAGGTCATCCGTGTCACACACACTCATTACGGTTTCTATTGAATAGTGTGAGTGAGGGTTTATGCTTGAGGTATATTTCAGACCTGTTCAAATGCAGCAAAGTCTGTCAATGATGGCTATTCATTATAGGTGTGCAACAACCTTTGTGGATATGCATGCAGACCCCTTATTGCTTATGTGATCCACTGAGGGATTTCAAAATACCTTTGGAAATGTGATTACCAAAGGAGAGATGATGTAACACTTGGCTGTATGTACACATCGGTACCTGTTCAACATGTTGGGGGCTACTACCTATGTGGTACTGTCGGGATACTATGTTTTGTAAAAGTGTATGACTATGCTTTAGTTGGCTTATAGCTTTACAGCATGGGTTTGACAACAGGTATCTGTCTGTATGATACCCTTGTGGAGGATGTGTGTGCCATCTGGAGAATGCATTATAGGCCACAGTATGCATTTCCAGACATGGATGGACATATCCCTACTGTGTTTGCTTGTACCTAAGAGAGCTATATGCCAAACAGGAGTGGTCCCAGGAATGGGTGCAGGTGAATACTACTGGTTACTGGCATAGTATAGTACCTGAAGGATCCAAATGTTACTGTGTGCCCTACATCTGTGTGTCAGTTGTCAAGACATCATCTAATGATTGTTTATGGTCAGGCTGTTAAGGTTATATATACTACCAGAATGCAAAACAATGACAGATAGTAACAGTATCACCCACAGCACAGTGTCAAACCATGTCATACACACATGTGTACCCAAGTTCCAAAATGTGTGTAGTACAATGCATACTGGCCACCAATAGAAACTATAGAGTGTTACTGTGTAATACTCGGCATGTCACCCTGCCCATGTGTCCACTATGCACGTACATGCAGACAGTGCACCTCCACCATGTTCACAAATGTACATCTGCAAATCTGTGCTACACACATCCCACATGTACTGTCCACTCTCTAACACATGCTGCCAATACTACACACATCAGACAAGTGGCATGTGGGCAGACAAGTCACTATTGGAACTAACACTGGCGTAAGCAATACTACATTGACAATCAGAGCTTTAATGCATCATGCCTGCTCAGCTACACCTTCAAGGATATCATTACACTTTACTGCTGACAACATGCTAGCATTGCTATACTGCTATAAAGTCACCCTGTGCATCAGCACCATGTTAGCCTGTTCCTGCATCAATGTTACAGATGACCGGAGGTGGCACAGGTTTCATCATATGCACAGGGTGTGTTGTTGGTTTGCCAGAGGCCTACATTGAGCCATACAATCGACATGTATGTGTGTGTGTGTGTGTGTGTGTGTGTGTGTGTGTGTGTGTGTGTGTGTGTGTGTGTGAGAGCCAAGAGTACTGCTATGGGCCAATGTTGATGTAATGTGTGTGGGTATGTGTTAGCCCTAGGTGTCTGGTTTATGTGTGTGTGTGTCTGTATGCACACAGTTCCACCATGTGGCTGCCATATACAGGGATTTGTGAGACAGCCACAGACTGTACTTGCCAGGCTGTACAGATCACCGTCTCTGGCCATGGATATGGTACCTGTCCCTAGCAGGGGTGCTACTGACAGTATCAGGTACTAAGCCAGACTGGGTACTGTCCTCAGAGGTAGACAGATGTACACTGGACCCAGGTCCCTGCTGGGAATGGCCAGACCCACGTGTACATGGTCTTCTAGGACGGTCTATGGACAGCCCACTCCCAACATTGCTGGGGCTGGTACTGGCACTACAGGAGTGGCTGCGACTTGAGGGACGTCTGCGGCGACTGCCAGCTGATGATGTTGCTGGCATACGTCCACATCGACGTCTCAACCATCCCGCACTGTCCTGACACATGGACATGACATTGCAGAAGACATCTAATGTCTCACCCCAATGTCTATCAGTGACCTCAGTGTAATTACGGATGGAACCTGCTAGGTCATGGATACTGTCATTTAAAGCAGTGTTATGTGCCCTCTGTGCCCTTAGTCCCTGTCTGGTGTACCGTTCCATATGTGCCTGTGCCTCCATGACAGCCTGGAACATGCGTGAGATTGTAAGACCTGTGGCACGTCTGCCAGGGGCATGATGAACAGCAGTGCTCCGACGAGAACCCCTTGACATCTGCCTATGTGGTACCATTCCAGACATCTGGGTATGGCTGCTGTGTCGGGATGCATGTGCCATAGATACCACACTGTCCTGGCCAATGCCGACTGTACACTGTCCCTCAGCTAAGGGCATTGGTGATGGATGTATTGGCAGTATGACTGTGTGCATGGATGGGGTGGACAGTTGTGTACTGTCGATTGGTGGCCCAACGATAGACCCTGGCAAACATGCCTGTGCCTCAACACACCTATACTCATTATCACTATTTGGCTCAGTGACATCAGGTTCCCTGCTGCAATGAACCAGCCCAACCTCAGCACCTGTGAGAGGAAGACAGGAAACACACTTTACGACCTGTACATGATGTCGGAACACATGCACACATGCACACATGAACACATGCACACATGCACGCATGAACACATGCACACATGCACACATGAACACATGAACACATGCACACATGAACACATGCACACATGCACACATGCACACAAATACACACACACACACACACACACACACACACACACACACACACACACACACACACACACACACACACACACACACACACACCACCAGCAGTCCAGAACCTACTCAATAGCGGTTGATGGTGGGGTACAGTATCACAAGCCAAACAGTCATATCACACGTGTCAGCATGCAGGACGTGTGTTGCTCAACAGCATGCAGTGAGAGTGTAGACAGTCCTTGCTAATAACAGTATACATGGCTTTGATGCATGTGTGCTGTTGTTCAGTGATTGGCCTCACCCTGGAACGCAATGTGTACATGGACACAACATTGCTGTGCAAGTATTAAATGCTCTGCAATGTCCTGTGCACCATCACTCACAGGTATACATACCATGGCTGTATGTGTATTTGTGTGTCACATAGATATCCATTTCTGGTTAGAGCATTTGTGTCTTTAGCAGATAATTGTGGACACAGGTTTAGCACATGCATGCTATGTATACACACAGGATGAGTGGTGCATGTATACCTGATGGAATACCATTGCTCAACATAGCCATTGTACAGTGTTTATGGTGAGTGTAGAACATATTGTGGACATGCCAGTGCCAGCCATGACATGGCATGCTACAACACAACTGCAACATTAAACATCACATATACCCAATGTGTGTCATGTGACCTATACACCCAATAGCATTACAAGACATATATGTGTCACTTTGTGCAAATGGTGATTGCTGTGCATATTGTGTATAGGTACATATGTTTGCACACACACAACATTGAGGTGTATAGCAATGAATGCTATGTGTAGTACTGTGGTTACTGTAACTGGATGGGGTGTAGTACCATGAGCCATCATCATGCAGCATTATGTGGTCACTCAAGGCTACTAATGTGTGCCAGACCGGCACCTAGCATGCTGTACCTGAACTGCAGTACCATGGCTACGTTCACCATTTCACAGACAGTTGTTACATGGTTTGTAAGGTGTCCAATAGGGAGCATTGCCTAACATGAATGTGTTATGTGTTGAAGAGTGTCACACCGCTCCATGACAGGCATCTACCCCTCAGGTATATTATGTGTGCTGTGTGGATGACATTTGGGATACTGGAGTGTGACCTTACAGCGGGTGTCGTAATATGCCATCTCTAGCATATTACCGTGTACTGCGTACGACAAAGCTGTGTATGTTGTGTGCATGTGTATCGTCTCTGCCTATCCAATGTCCACTACAGTGTAGCCACAATTGTGTGGGATCATCTGTGTATTGCATGTGTTTGAGGTAGCTACTCACGTTACTGAGATGTGCATAGTCTCACAGCAAACATGCACAACATGCATTATGCATAGGTATGTTACATGTGTACATGACCTACACCTTGCCTATGACATGCACATTTTATTTGCAATATTAAATGTAGAACACACTCACCAGCATGGGTCTGCTGCCTTGCTGTTACACCAGAGAGACCTACAAGGATATGAGACAGTTTGTCAGTGGCAACAACTGTAGCATTGCTACTGTGGGTTTGCAATCTTACAGTAGTACAACAGTTGACAGTCACAGGCCTACAGATTATGTTCCTAATTATCAGTATTGCACAACACCAGGCTCCACATCTTCTAACTACACAGTACACATCTCACATATGCATGATCTACCAATAGAGGTAACAGTAGTCTACAGATATGCCATGTTACCTGCACGCTCCGTGTCAACTTGCTGGGTGGCTCCGGCCTCCATGATGATACATGTGTGCTTTTGTTGTTGGCCAGGAGCCACCAGGCTCAGGAGCAGCTCCTCAACTCTGGTGAGGGGGGGATGGATGGTTACCCCACCACCTGTGGCAAGCTGTTGTCTATGAACATTAGACACATGCTGCCGGACATGTCCAAGTAAATCACTGCAGTGATGGCGTGCCTGCTCATATCTCCGGTTATGCATGCCTATGTCATTTACCCTACAGACAACATCTTTCCACAGTGCAGTCCACTCATGCTGGACCTGGCTGGTTCTTGAGAACAGCAGGGTACAGTGCTGAACCAGAGTAGTTGTTATTAGTTCCTCCTCAGCTGCACTATAGGTAGGGTTGTGATGGTGGGCCATGACCCTGGAAGACAATGAAACAATATGTGTGAGCAAGTCATGTGGCACACTTAACATTCTAAAGTACAGATATCACTTAACTGCCATATACAGCAACCTACTGGCTGTCACAGGATACACACTTTCAATACCACATATCAGTGCTCAACCCACAACTGCCTGACAGTGCCTGTCACACTCTATATATTAAACCATGTTCTGCACAGTAACAAAGAGAAACCAGTATGTAAGACTATACAACAGTACATGGCACACAATATGCGACACAATGCACCACCTAGTCACAGGAGGTATATATCAAGCTAATGCATAAAGAAATATGTCATCCAATGCAATTATTGTAAAGTCCAGTTACAGTATTATCAGTATACCACACTAGTCATTGATGGCAAACCCCTGCCTAACATATGTGCACATTCGTGAATATAGGTGGCATACTGCTGTACTAGACTATACATGTTGCTAGATACGCACTTATATCCTGTAACACACATATGACCGAGGGCATGTTACAGGCATAACCACACACACATCAGACATACATACAAGACACAAAGGTATGGCAACCCAGGTGAGCTTTACCTGTGTACCATACAGTACTGTGTGTCAGTACTTACAAAACCTTATGCCAGAGGTATGTATTCTGTGAGAACTACAGGGAACACACAAAAGAGTGGTTCCAAGAAATGTGGACATACACCATACTGTGCTGTTTAAGCCTACATCTTCAGGTAGTACTACAGTTCATACAGGATTTCGATTCACCAGCAGTACCAATCAATAAGCATACAAGTAGTGCTTTAGCCTACAATGGCACACCCCAGTCAACACCAAGGGACTACGTCAGACTGTATGCCATATTGCTTTTTCTGCCTAGCAGTAGCATACACATCTTTTGCTGGGATTAGAGCTAGGACACAAAATACCATGACAGAAACAGTTTCCCACTAAGCTATCACACATATACACAACTGTGACACATTCACCAACACATTCACCATCACACTCAGTCAACCTCACATAGCAATTATTGCAACAAGTACATGTGGGTGTGTATCAGTTCATAGGTAGGTAATAGGCTATTGGCCCTAAGGCCTATAGAAGCCTAGCCATACGGTTCCCTGGCCTTTGACATCCATGTCATTTAATTTCATGTGCCCTTGTCAAGCAGAGCCAAAGAGGTGATTCCCAGGGTGTATTTCCTATCTCCCATCCAAACATCAGGATTATTCATGATGACTGCTGATGAGGAGCTTTGTTTGCTATTGATAGGTAGTTTGTTCCAGAGTATGAGATGTCTCTGAGATAGGAATCTATCCCTCTAGCATGTTCTGTTTATTGAGGTGACAAGGTTTAGGTCCCTAGAGCGTGTAGCTCGTAAGGATTGTGATCTGTTTATGTGGAGCATGTCACACAGCTCTGGGTTTTACATAGCTTTGTATGTTAGGCAGAGGTCACCTCTGGGTAATCAGTATGTGACACAGTCTAGCTGTGGTTTTGTGAGATGGTCTGCATAGGGCATCTGTTTGAGGCCAGTAATACTCTTTGTGAGGTATGTCTGTGGCCTTTCCAGTTGCTGTAGATGTCTTGTGAGGTACATGCCAAATGGGGCATTGTACTCTATAATGGGTTTTATGAGAGATGAGTAGAGGGGAACACTGACCTATTTTTCCCTGGATGACACACCTTTTGTGATGAGGTGTGCCACATAGACAGATTACATAACTAGTGTGGCACTGTGATTATCAAAGGGGAGACTACTGTCCACCTGTGTCCCATGGCCTCTTATCACACTTTTGGTGTTAAGTGAACTACCACCTATGTGGTAGTTCATGGGTACAGAGTTTTTACCAAAAGGGATGCCAATGCATTTTCAATATTGAACTTGAGTCCATGGCTTTGTCACCAGGCATTTGTCGCAGTAAATATGACCCTGTCTCTCTCTCTCTCTCTCTCTCTCTCTATATATATATATATATATATATATATATATATATATATATACACACACATACATATAAACATCCATTGGTGTACATATAGATATACATATAGGCATATCCACCTTTCATGATGGGAATATCAATTATGCGAAGGGTGTGAGGTATACAGTTATGTAATAGTATTGCACAGTCTTGTGTGGAATGCATTGAAGGTGTTCTCAGACCATGTAGCTTTAGCAGGCCACACTGGCTGCAACACTGCAAACCTGACAAATCATACCCACAGCGTTTAACCACCACATGTCATATACCAGCACTGTATGCTGTCTTGTTTGCCACACACTACAACCTACATAGAAATATGCACATAACAACCTTCACCAACATATATATGTCCACCCTTCACAAACAGTTGCAGTATGTCCCTTGCTCTATGCACATGTACAGATGCTAATATATCTGACACAGAAACATCTCTCCATATGTGTGTGCCATACACGTACAAGGTCCACACTGTTGTAAGTCCATGGTCCTCATGGCTGACCTGTTGGGCCTTGCTGCAACATGAACATGTGTCACATGTGAGCACACAGTAATATTAGAGGGTGTATATATAGCTTCAAATGCTAGATTAGCATACTAGCCTGGTACAGCAGTTGCCAATGCTAAGCTACACGTTAATATGACTATCATGCATTTGTTACTCTGTTGCATCCATGTTTATATAGCTGTATGCGCTACTAACCCAAACAGCGATTGTACACACTACTGTACAGAACACAGATAACATGGATCAGATGTTTGACATTTAATGCTGAGCTGTATCATCATCATCATCTCTTTCGGCTTTTCCCGTTAGCGGTCACCACAGCGGATCATCTCTTTCCATTTCTTCCTATCCTCTGCATCTTGCTCTGTCACACCAACCGCCTGCATGTCCTCTCTCACCACGTCCATAAACTTTATCTTAGGCCTTCCTCTATTCCTCTTACCTGGCAGCTCCATCCTTAGCATCTTTTTCCCAATATACCCTTCATCCCTCCTCAGCACATGTCCAAACCAACGCAATCTCGTCTCTCTTGCTTTGTCTCCAAACTGTCCAACATGAGCTGACCCTCTAATATACTGATTCCTAATCCTATCCATCCTAGTCACACCAATTGCAAATCTTAACATCTTTAACTCTGCCACATCCAGCTCTGACTCCTGCCTTTTTGTCAATGCCACTGTCTCCAACCCATATAATATAGCTGGTCTCACTACCCTCTTGTAGACCTTCCCTTTCACTCTTACTGGTACCTGTCTGTCACAAATCACTCCTGACACTCTTCTCCACCCATTCCACCCTGCCTGTACTCTCTTCTTCACCTCTCTTCCACATTCACCATTACTCTGAACTGTTGATCCCAAGTACTTAAACTCGTCCACCTTTACCAACTCTACTCCTGCATCCTCACCATTCCTCTACCCTCCTCTCATTTACACACATATATTCTGTCTTAGCCCTGCTGACCCTCATTCCTCTGCTCTCTAGAGCATATCTCCACCTCTCCAGAGTCTCCTCAACCTGATTCCTACTCTCACTACAGATTACAATGTCATCTGCAAACATCATAGTCCACGGGGCCTCCTGTCTGATCTCATCTGTCAACCTGTCCATCACCACTGCAAATAAGAAAGGACTCAGAGCTGATCCTTGATGTAATCCCACCTCCACCTTAAACGGATCTGTCACTCCCACTGCAGTCCTCACCACTGTCACACTACCCTCATACATATCCTGTACCACTCTTACGTACTTCTCTGCCACTCCTGACTTCCTCATACAATACAGTTATATCCCACTGCACACAGCTACACACTGAATTGTCCATGGCAGTAGTTCTGCAGGGCATCTGTGCATAGATACATACTGCTGCCACATATAGATGATTCAAAGTATGTAGAGTACTCTTCAAAAACATCTACTACATGCCAGTAAATACATATGTTACATACATTTCCTTTGTATGTGTTTGTAGTTTTGAGTTCCATGTGTCTTTTTTTTTTATTATTTTTTTTTTATTTTGTTTTTTTTTTTCTGTTGATGTTGATGTGTGTCTGTCTGTCTGTCTCTCTCTCTTGATAGCTGCAATGGAATGATTACATGTGTAGACAGCAAGTACAGCCTGCTTTTATAGGCATCTGCACATGTGCATGTAATGGCCTCTGCACCAGTTGGTGGCCACCATTTGGTAATTGCATGCAGCCTGCTGTGTGGTAATTGCAGTACTTGCTGTCATAGCAACCCAATGCTATAAATTACTAAGTCAGGTAGGCATAGCTCTTTCAGCTTTCCAAAGTGGGGCCCATGCTTGTTTGCTGTGGACACAGTTGTTTAAGTCAGAAGGTTGGTATACTACTTATATCTGAAGCTAGGGGTGTAGCCAGTGATTTAAATGTTGTACTCAGACCTGAATGTTACCACTTCCAGTACACAGTTGTCAGTGTAGAATTGTACTCACCCCTACAAATGCTAACACAAGATACATGGGAGTATGTAGTTTTTGTTCTACTTATACAATTAGCTGCCATACATAAGTAGTTATTGAGATGTATTCATTTGGCACATGAACTGTTTGTGAACTGCTATACTGTGAATATTAATGTACTCACTTCTGCACAGTTTGTGCTTTTTTATTGTTGACATTAGCACAGGATGCTCAAGAAAACTGGACAGTTCCAGTACTGAGTATGCCTACCTACCTACATCCTTGGTGGACCCTGAACAAACAGGTATATTGTACATTTGGGAGGGGATTGTCCTGCTGTGATACTGTGTGGAGGGTTGTAAAGTGCTGCTGTAACATTATTTCCTGCAAGAATGGCTGGTTCTCTTATCACAGTCATGTAATGCAATTCAACAACTGCTGGTAAAGTTCCACAGAACAGGTTTTGTGTTATGGCATTCCTATCTTTCTTTTACATTCACTCATTCTGATGCATGATATATCTATTTCAGCAACAACCTGCAGTATATCTACTGTGGCTTACTGGTACTTCATGCAGTCTAGTGTGTCCAAGGTCCGGGGTTTGAGACTGACAGATGTGTGTTATTTTGCTGCTGAGCAGAACAAGGGCCCTCACATGCAGGGTGACTAAGGCACTTTTAAGCAGTTGTAAACAGGTTTGTGCGGGTTGTGCGCGAAGCTTAGCGATACTTAGCTAAGTGCACACAAGCGCACACTTGCGCAAACCCACTAACTACTGCTTAAAAGTGCTTACTCCCGCTAACCCTGCGCTCATTTTTTTGAAAGAAAAGAAAATGGGGAGATAGGAAAGTGGTGAAAAAGGGGCACAAAGAGGGAAAGACAATAGGGAAAACAGCTCGGGATGTGCAGGATGGGTGTAGGAAAGGTCCATAGCTGCCCATTTCTTTAACAGCAAAAGCTGTAAATATGCAAGAAATTTGGAGGGAAATATGAAACCTTTCACCCCTGAGAGAGGGGTGAGGACAACAAAGTATGTTGTTACTGCCAATTAAATATCCGTTTATGTGTCCAGCAGACATGTGGGCAAAATGGGCAGCTATGTATGGGGAGTAATTTTTATTTGGGAGCAGATTGCCATTTTTTTCAGGTGAGAGTGGAATGTGGGGTAGGGGTACTGGGTATATTTAGGGAGGTAGGTTGGGGAGGTAAACAGACAAGACAAACAAGATGCATACAGGGGCGGAATATGACATGTGATGGGTGAACACCATTGATGGGGAAGAATGTTTGGAAATCGCAAGCCCATGAGCCCACAGATGGCAACAGTGGAACTGAGATCCACACCAATGGGCAGTCACCACTGCACCTTCACAAACCAGAGGGTGGCTGTGCTAGGGGCTGCATAGGAGGGGAAGGCTCACCCGTGAGTCGTGCCACTCGTGCCTCAAGCTGGCGTAGAGGATCAGCGACTGAATGCTCAATCTCCCTATGCACCACAGCTCGGACCGTTCGGAAGGTGATAGGTGGCCCTCCTCTGGCCACGTTTGCACGGGGGGATGAGCCCCATCCCCTGCAGTGTTTC
>NC_056741.1:1724885724-1724923224 GCF_019279795.1 Protopterus annectens | reverse complement strand
GAAATGTAGGGAACAATCATAACAAAATTAGGAAACCAAGATTACTGTAATATAATGACAATTTATTTTTATTTATTTTTTTTATTTTATTTTATTTTACATTTGTTGACCAGTCTAGTCCAACTGGATACATGTCCTTTTTCAGTGGAGGCCCGGGGAGAAAAGCTCCAAGGTCATGGTTAGATTAATACACTGATGAGGTTAAAACAAGTAAATACTAGTAAATACAAATACAATGATAAAGCTAAAACAAGTAAATACAAGTAAATACACTGACGCTTAAAGGCCAAATAAGAGAAGCAAGAGTTATATAAATGATTTAAAGAGGTACAGATTTGAACAGCCAGACAAACAGGGCTAAATAGTGGATTCTTGGGTTTTTGGGTTAGGTGGAGGCTGAGAGAAGCCTAGGTGAGGCAGGGACAATAGCTCTTAGTCTGGATTGGAGCAAGGGCATAACCATTGGGATTTCAGGTGTGCTCTAAGATGTATTTTAAATTGGTACTGAGAGGACATAAGTCTTAGGTTGTTTGGAAGGGCATTCCAGGATTTGCCAATGGAATTGGCATATAGTGCTTCACCACCGGCGTTGTTAGATTTAATGGTCAGTACTTGTAGACTTTTGGAAGACCTGAGGGATTTAAGGTTGGAGTACGGGGTAAGTATTTTGTTCAGTGAGGGGGGTTTGTCTGGATGGTTGATAATTTTAAAAGCCTCAGTTAGCTGGTTGAGTTTGAGAATATTAGGCAGTTCCAGCCATTCTAGAGACCTTAGATTTAGGCAGTGATGGGTGCGATAGGGCATTCCAGTTATGAATCTGGCTATGTGATTGTAGGTAGTAGAAAGTTTATTAAGCTCTTTCTTATTGAGGAAGGAGAATATCGGGGAGGCATAAAGGAGTGTGGAGAGGAGGTGGGTTTGGGCAATAGTTAGTTTGGTGTGCGGAGTTAAGAAGGCCTTTATTCTATACATTGACCCAAGTTTTTTGTTGACCGATTTAATGGTTAGATTTACATGCATATCAAATTTAAGTTTATGGTCTATGGTCACCCCTAGTAGTTTGGTGTGGGATACGGGGTAGATAATGGTGCCATTATTGGAGGACACATGGAAGGTTGGGTTATTGGTGTTGAGGGGTTCTATAGCTTGAGCAGTAGCTGAAGTGGGGAAAAATAGAAGTAATTTGGTTTTGGTTGGGTTGAGTAAGAGTTTAAGTTCCGAGAACCATTTTTCGACAGTGGAAAAGCAGTTTTGGGTAGTGGCTTGGAGTTTGGTGAGAGATACATCAGAGCAGATCAGGGTGGAGTCGTCTGCATATTGAATGCAGGTGGCCTTGGGAATAATAGAGCGTAGACCATTTATGAAAATGGAAAAAAGAAGGGGACCAAGGATAGATCCTTGGGGGACACCAATATTAGTGGGGAGTAGGTCTGATAGGCTGTTTTGCCACTGAACCGCCTGTTTTCTGCTAGAGAGGTAGGCATTAAACCAATTTATGGTTAGTTTGCTAAGATGTAAGGTTTCCAGTGACTGAAGCAGTAGTTGGTGGTTGACCATATCGAAGGCTTTCGATAGGTCTAGAAAGAGCGCAGAGGATATTAATTTATTATTGCGGTTGTGGTTGACTGAGTCAACAAAGGAGAGGAGAGCTGTGGTTGTGCTGTGATGGGGGCGAAAGCCATGTTGGGTGTTCGACAGGAGGTTATTTTGTGTGAGGTGGGTAATGAGTTGTTTGTGGACACAGCGTTCCATAATTTTGGCTAGGGGAGACAGTATGGCTATGGGTCTATAGTTAGAGATTTCAGTGGAGGACCCTCCTTTATGGAGGGGGATGATATAAGAGATTTTCCAAATAGAGGGAATAGATGCTTCAGAAATGGTCCGGTTGATCAAGATTGAGACAGGGTAGGCTATGGCGTCAGATGCTATTTGTAAGTATTTGGCTGGGAGCAGATCTGCCGCTAGGGTGGTTGGTTTAAGTTTTTTCAAAAGGGTACGAATGTAGGAGGTGGAGATGGGTTGTAGGTTAAAGGCAGTTTGGGTTGTATCTATGGTTGGGGTTGCCACCGAGGGAGACGTGGCATGATTACTGGCAAGGGACTGGATGGTCTCAGTAAAAAAAGAATTAAAGGAGTTGGCTATTTCTGTTGGGTCTTTATCCATGAGTTTTTCAGGGGTGGGGGTAGTAGATTTACCTGGATGTAGTAGGTGGTTAAAACCAGCCCAGAATTTTTTTGGATTATACTGATGTTTGTCTTGGAGGTGACAGAAATATTGTTTTTTATCAGACTTAACGGCTACTTTGGTTGAATTTCTAAGCTGGAGGAACTTGATGCGATCTAGGGGGGTTTTTGTGGTTCTCCATTTATTCCAGGCCTGGTCTCTGATTCTAATTTTAGATTTAGTATCTTGTGTTAGCCAAGGTGCTATACGTTCCTTAGTTCTAGTAAGTCGTTTAGGAGCATGAGAATTGAGTATCTTGAGGAAAGTGTCATTAAAGTATGAAACACTTTCATCTAAGGGTAGGGTTTTTAGGATGTGCCAGTTACAAGCCTTGAGATCAGCTAGAAATTGGTCAGGGACAAAATTCTTGCTGTTCCTTACTAATCTAGTTATGGGGGGATTCGTAGTTGGACATTTGTGTTTTATAATAAAGGTAGCAAGGTGGTCACTAAGGTCATTGGGAAGGATTCCTGTGGTATAGTTATTAGGATTCCTATTAGTAAGAATCCAGTCAATAATGCTCTCCTTTTGTTGGGCATGTCCAATTCTAGTGGGAGAAGGAATATTTTGGGAGAAGCCATGTAAGTTAATGGGGAGAGGATTTGATTGAGCAGAGTAGAGAGACCAGTCAATATTAACATCTCCTAATATTATAGTTTCTTGGGGATAGTTATTAGCGAGCCAACTAAGGGTTTGTTCAAGGTTTTCAACATTTTTGCCTGGTGGTAGGTAGGTTACTATGAGATTAATACTTTTTTGTCTGTTTAGGGATAGCTTCAGGGCAATCAGTTCCAGGTTAGGAACTTTTGGGGGTTGGAATAAATTCATTGTGATGCTCAAGGAGTTCTTGAACATTACAGCTATTCCGCCACCCTTTCTAGTTGTACGATCAGCCCTGAGGATGTTATACCCAGGTGGGATAATTTCCTCATCCTTAGTGCTTGGTTTGAGCCAAGTTTCTGATAAACACATTATGTCAGGGGAGTGGGTTTCAAGCATGGCATGTAAGCTATGGACTTTATTGTTAATGCTTCTTATATTGAGATGAAGCATAAAGAGGGAGTCCGCTGGGCTTATGGCTGCATGGAGGAGGTTAGGGCCTAGGTCACTATGAGGGCCTGGGTTAGGGTGGATATCGCCGTCATTAGTTAGTAGTTTAAGATGGTCCCTTATTGAGGATACTTTTGGGTAACGAAGAATAAGGTGTGTACTTTTAGGGATCAGGTGAGTAGCAGGGTAGAGAGAGGGAGGGATGAGAGTAGTGGGATTTTGGGAATACAGGGAGGTCTGACCCTTGGGAAGGTAGACTCCTGTTAGGGCTTGGGTTTCATAGGTTGTTAAGAGATATGGTAAAATAAGGAGTAAAAGTACAAGGGGAAGGGTGGTAAATGAGTTTCTATCCATGATGAGGGGAGAGGTCTCTGCGTGGATAGGGCTAGGGGAGGTACCTTGGTCCATAGAAAGCTGGAGGTAATAGTAGGGTGTGATAATTGGAGAGAGTTAGGTGGGTGTGCGGAGTAGCCTTAGTGGTAGGGAATGGCAGAGAAATGGAGGGGGGGTGGAGTGGACAGTTTTGATTGGGTAGTGGTAAGGGGGATGGGCTTGATGACCAAATAAATGTAGAGGTAGTGGGGGCGGGTGGGAATAGGGGGCAGGGAGCGGGGACTACACCACAAAGATTTCCCTGGGTCTTAAAGGTAACCAGGTTTAATGGCAGCTTCCTTAGTTTTATTTAGAAGGAACCTGTGTTCGTTAGGAGTTATTCTGCCTGGTTCCTGTAGTAGAATGCAAGGTATTTAGGCAAAATAGAATGAAAAGGGTAGTTATTTATTTACCCTGAGTCACTTGTTGGAGTAGTGGTAATTAGGCTTTTAACGTTGTATGTGCATTCGCACTGGTGGGGTCCTGTTGGGTCCTGTGCCACTTGATGGCGTCTGGCTTTGGGGCTACCTAAGGTGGAGGTAACAGAAAGAGATAGCGTTTATAGTGTTAGGTAGTTTGGTGCAGTAAAGACAGTTAGACAGTGCAGTCAGTTGGTAAAGCATAAAAGATCAATTCAACAAAAATTTGTGAACTTAAGCACTATGTTACAGCTAGTAGGACTATGCAGTGATTAAATTCCCTTAGCGACTTAAAAGTACGCCACAAAGCACGCTATTAATCAGGTAGAGTAGTAATAGCAAGTATGAGAAAATGTACCATTTAATTCCCTTAGCGACGCTAAAAGTACGCCACAGGGTACACTATTAGTCAGGAAGAGCATGCACTGTGAAATAAACCCATACACCAAGCAGAAATTACATCAAGAACATAATGAACACATTTACTTAGTTTTGCGACGCTAAAAATACGCCACGAGGCAAGCAATTGATCAGGAGGAGCGTTACTGCGAGGAAAACCATACGTTAAACAGAATTAACAATTCAACCAAAATGAACTCTAGAAAAAGAGCAGCCGTGCTTGCTAGTAACAATAGATTAAGCTGAGACTAGCGTTTACTCCTTATGAAACAGACAAACCTTCACAGTTTTCATTAGTGCACCACTTACAGCATAAACCGAGACTAGCGTTAACTCCTTATGAAACAGTCAAACCTTCACAGTTTTTATTAGTACACCACTTACAGCATAAACCGAGACTAACGTTTACTCCTTATGAAACAGTCAAACCTTCACAGTTTTTATTAGTGCACCACATACCCTGAATAAGGAAACGGAACCTTGCAGGCGGATAGGACTGTCCCTGGACTTTTACTTGAGCAAAAGTAATGGCGGAAATCCACGAGGGGAGCAATATAACCTCGCTGACATCAGGGGACTCACCACAAAGATTTCCCTGGGTCTTAAAGGTAACCAGGTTTAATGGCAGCTTCCTTAGTTTTATTTAGAAGGAACCTGTGTTCGTTAGGAGTTATTCTGCCTGGTTCCTGTAGTAGAATGCAAGGTATTTAGGCAAAATAGAATGAAAAGGGTAGTTATTTATTTACCCTGAGTCACTTGTTGGAGTAGTGGTAATTAGGCTTTTAACGTTGTATGTGCATTCGCACTGGTGGGGTCCTGTTGGGTCCTGTGCCACGCGGTAAGCATCTGGCTTTGGGGCTACCCTGAGTCACTTGTTGGAGTAGTGGTAATTAGGCTTTTAACGTTGTATGTGCATTCGCACTGGTGGGGTCCTGTTGGGTCCTGTGCCACGCGGTAAGCGTCTGGCTTTGGGGCTACCCTGAATAAGGAAACGGAACCTTGCAGGCGGATAGGACTGTCCCTGGACTTTTACTTGAGCAAAAGTAATGGCGGAAATCCACGAGGGGAGCAATATAACCTCGCTGACGTCAGGGGACTCACCACAAAGATTTCCCTGGGTCTTAAAGGTAACCAGGTTTAATGGCAGCTTCCTTAGTTTTATTTAGAAGGAACCTGTGTTCGTTAGGAGTTATTCTGCCTGGTTCCTGTAGTAGAATGCAAGGTATTTAGGCAAAATAGAATGAAAAGGGTAGTTATTTATTTACCCTGAGTCACTTGTTGGAGTAGTGGTAATTAGGCTTTTAACGTTGTATGTGCATTCGCACTGGTGGGGTCCTGTTGGGTCCTGTGCCACGCGGTAAGCGTCTGGCTTTGGGGCTACCTAAGGTGGAGGTAACAGAAAGAGATAGCGTTTATAGTGTTAGGTAGTTTGGTGCAGTAAAAGACAGTTAGACAGTGCAGTCAGTTGGTAAAGCATAAAAGATCAATTCAACAAAAATTTGTGAACTTAAGCACTATGTTACAGCTAGTAGGACTATGCAGTGATTAAATTCCCTTAGCGACTTAAAAGTACGCCACAAAGCACGCTATTAATCAGGTAGAGTAGTAATAGCAAGTATGAGAAAATGTACCATTTAATTCCCTTAGCGACGCTAAAAGTACGCCACAGGGTACACTATTAGTCAGGAAGAGCATGCACTGTGAAATAAACCCATACACCAAGCAGAAATTACATCAAGAACATAATGAACACATTTACTTAGTTTTGCGACGCTAAAAATACGCCACGAGGCAAGCAATTGATCAGGAGGAGCGTTACTGCGAGGAAAACCCGCACGTTAAACAGAATTAACAATTCAACCAAAATGAACTCTAGAAAAAGAGCAGCCGTGCTTGCTAGTAACAATAGATTAAGCTGAGACTAGCGTTTACTCCTTATGAAACAGACAAACCTTCACAGTTTTCATTAGTGCACCACTTACAGCATAAACCGAGACTAGCGTTAACTCCTTATGAAACAGTCAAACCTTCACAGTTTTTATTAGTACACCACTTACAGCATAAACCGAGACTAATGTTTACTCCTTATGAAACAGTCAAACCTTCACAGTTTTTATTAGTGCACCACATACCCTGAATAAGGAAACGGAACCTTGCAGGTGGATAGGACTGTCCCTGGACTTTTACTTGAGCAAAAGTAATGGCGGAAATCCACGAGGGGAGCAATATAACCTCGCTGACGTCAGGGGACTCACCACAAAGATTTCCCTGGGTCTTAAAGCTAACCAGGTTTAATGGCAGCTTCCTTAGTTTTATTTAGAAGGAACCTGTGTTCGTTAGGAGTTATTCTGCCTGGTTCCTGTAGTAGAATGCAAGGTATTTAGGCAAAATAGAATGAAAAGGGTAGTTATTTATTTACCCTGAGTCACTTGTTGGAGTAGTGGTAATTAGGCTTTTAACGTTGTATGTGCATTCGCACTGGTGGGGTCCTGTTGGGTCCTGTGCCACGCGGTAAGCGTCTGGCTTTGGGGCTACCCTGAGTCACTTGTTGGAGTAGTGCTAATTAGGCTTTTAACGTTGTATGTGCATTCGCACTGGTGGGGTCCTGTTGGGTCCTGTGCCACGCGGTAAGCGTCTGGCTTTGGGGCTACCCTGAATAAGGAAACGGAACCTTGCAGGCGGATAGGACTGTCCCTGGACTTTTACTTGAGCAAAAGTAATGGCGGAAATCCACGAGGGGAGCAATATAACCTCGCTGACGTCAGGGGACTCACCACAAAGATTTCCCTGGGTCTTAAAGGTAACCAGGTTTAATGGCAGCTTCCTTAGTTTTATTTAGAAGGAACCTGTGTTCGTTAGGAGTTATTCTGCCTGGTTCCTGTAGTAGAATGCAAGGTATTTAGGCAAAATAGAATGAAAAGGGTAGTTATTTATTTACCCTGAGTCACTTGTTGGAGTAGTGGTAATTAGGCTTTTAACGTTGCATGTGCATTCGCACTGGTGGGGTCCTGTTGGGTCCTGTGCCACGCGGTAAGCGTCTGGCTTTGGGGATACCTAAGGTGGAGGTAACAGAAAGAGATAGCGTTTATAGTGTTAGGTAGTTTGGTGCAGTAAAAGACAGTTAGACAGTGCAGTCAGTTGGTAAAGCATAAAAGATCAATTCAACAAAAATTTGTGAACTTAAGCACTATGTTACAGCTAGTAGGACTATGCAGTGATTAAATTCCCTTAGCGACTTAAAATGCATACAAAGCATGCTATTAATCAGGTAGAGTAGTAATAGCAAGTATGAGAAAATGTACCATTTAATTCCCTTAGCGGCTAAAGTGCATACAGGGTACACTATTAGTCAGGAAGAGCATGCACTGTGAAATAAACCCATACACCAAGCAGAAATTACATCAAGAACATAATGAACACATTTACTTAGTTTTGCGGCGCTAAAAATACCGCGAGGCAAGCAATTGATCAGGAGGAGGCGTTACTGCGAGAAAACCCGCACGTTAAACAGAATTAACAATTCAACCAAAATGAACTCTAGAAAAGAGCAGCCGTGCTTGCTAGTAACAATAGATTAAGCTGAGACTAGCGTTTACTCCTTATGAAACAGACAAACCTTCACAGTTTTCATTAGTGCACCACTTACAGCATAAACCGAGACTAGCGTTAACTCCTTATGAAACAGTCAAACCTTCACAGTTTTTATTAGTACACCACTTACAGCATAAACCGAGACTAACGTTTACTCCTTATGAAACAGTCAAACCTTCACAGTTTTTATTAGTGCACCACATACCCTGAATAAGGAAACGGAACCTTGCAGGCGGATAGGACTGTCCCTGGACTTTTACTTGAGCAAAAGTAATGGCGGAAATCCATGAGGGGAGCAATATAACCTCGCTGACATCAGGGGACTCACCACAAAGATTTCCCTGGGTCTTAAAGGTAACCAGGTTTAATGGCAGCTTCCTTAGTTTTATTTAGAAGGAACCTGTGTTCGTTAGGAGTTATTCTGCCTGGTTCCTGTAGTAGAATGCAAGGTATTTAGGCAAAATAGAATGAAAAGGGTAGTTATTTATTTACCCTGAGTCACTTGTTGGAGTAGTGGTAATTAGGCTTTTAACGTTGTATGTGCATTCGCACTGGTGGGGTCCTGTTGGGTCCTGTGCCACTTGGTAAGCATCTGGCTTTGGGGCTACCCTGAGTCACTTGTTGGAGTAGTGGTAGTGGGCTTTTAACGTTGTATGTGCATTCGCACTGGTGGGGTCCTGTTGGGTCCTGTGCCACTTGTAAGTGTCTGGCTTTGGGGCTACCCTGAATAAGGAAGCGGAACCTTGCAGGCGGATAGGACTGTCCCTGGACTTTACTTGAGCAAAAAGTAATGGCGGAAATCCACGAGGGGAGCAATATAACCTCGCTGACGTCAGGGGACTCACCACAAAGATTTCCCTGGGTCTTAAAGGTAACCAGGTTTAATGGCAGCTTCCTTAGTTTTATTTAGAAGGAACCTGTGTTCGTTAGGAGTTATTCTGCCTGGTTCCTGTAGTAGAATGCAAGGTATTTAGGCAAAATAGAATGAAAAGGGTAGTTATTTATTTACCCTGAGTCACTTGTTGGAGTAGTGGTAATTAGGCTTTTAATGTTGTATGTGCATTCGCACTGGTGGGGTCCTGTTGGGTCCTGTGCCACGCGGTAAGCGTCTGGCTTTGGGGCTACCCTGAGTCACTTGTTGGAGTAGTGGTAATTAGGCTTTTAACGTTGTATGTGCATTCGCACTGGTGGGGTCCTGTTGGGTCCTGTGCCACGCGGTAAGCGTCTGGCTTTGGGGCTACCACCAAGAAGAAAACGACTGTAGTGTACTCTACTCTGTTCTTCTTACTTCTTCTTCTTCTTCTAACTTATTCTTCTACTTCTTTCTTCACATCTTAATTGTCTAAAAGTAATTGAAAAAATTATAAGAAAAAATGCATTTAAGAAATAAAGCTGGAATGTAGGAGGGTACAGTGGAGCAGCTTTTAATCCTTTGGCTGGGATGCCTTCTCTGTTGAGTTTGCAAGCCCTTTCTCTGGCTGCATGGGATTGCAGTCAATGCAATTTTTCCCACATTCCAAAGACAGAAATTGGTGAATTGGCTTTCCTCCAAATTCCTCATGTTGGTTGTGTGCATGCGTGTATGTATGTATGCCACTTGTGTTCTGCAGTGAGTTTGTACCCTGTTCAGGATTAGTTCATAGCACTGCACCCAAGCACCCATTGAGGACTGGATTACAATTTATTACCTCAATCACCCTGAACTGAATTATCAGGCCAGTTGTTTTGTGCAGCAATAATCTTGCATTACTTTGGTGCTGATTGTACAGCCTTACATTTTCTGCTATTGCTATGCAAACAATAATAACACTTATTATTATGTATGTATTTTGGTTATCCCTAATTTCATATTTTTGTATCAGAATATACTGTAGTACATATAGTTTTGTGATCCTTGTCTTACTGGGCCTCTGCTGACGAGCTGCTATATTCACTGATGCATCATCCCAGTAAACAAATGCAAACAAATAAATAAGTAAATAAATAAATAAAACGAGTTTTCCAATAATGAGTGTATATTAACTATAGATGTTAGACAAAATATTTAGTATTGAACAGTCCAGAGGAATTAAATGGAAAGTTATGAGTGGGATATTGTTGGGATATTAGGAAGACAGAACAGGATTAGAAATTATCTGAGAGGCATATATTTTTAGGAGTCAGAT
The DNA here is from genome assembly GCF_019279795.1 of Protopterus annectens. NCBI lineage: Eukaryota > Metazoa > Chordata > Ceratodontiformes > Protopteridae > Protopterus > Protopterus annectens. The sequence continues at coordinate 1,724,913,005 of NC_056741.1, read as the reverse complement.
ACAAGGTAGTGTGCTACATATCCATGTTTTCCTTTGCTTAATGTTTTCTAATATTTTGTCATAATGGTAATGGCTGTGTCACTTTGAATTCCTCTTTTAACTTTAGTAAACCGAATAAGTGGGATTCTTCAGTACAATAAAACAGCAACTTGTATCTCAATCTTTTAAAACAGATATGTTTTTGAATGAATTTAGCTTCAAAGAATGAAAATCCAGTTAGCTAAAGTTAAGTGGTATAATCTTATGGAAGCAAAACAGAAATATTATAAGACACAATATCTACTGAAACTGACATGAGCCATAGCTAATAAAAAAGAAATGGAAAATGAACAGTATACATATCCCTTATTTTTTAACTTAATCAATATGGAAAGAACATAATGCATAACTGTGATCAGAGAACCCCTGCACACCATTGACATTGCTCTTCTAAGGGTACATTAAATATCCTTAAGGAATTCTGGTAGGTGGAAACTTGTGGTTCATAAAATGCTGTCTTATTTAATAGAAAATATGACGGAGAGATAGAAGAATATTTAGCATTTAGGCAGTCTAGCAAATATCTATAAATATTGGAATATAAATATTATATTATATAAATATATATATTAAATATAAATATTATCCTACAAAGCCTGCCATTGCTTGGATAAACTATGGACTTGCCCCTTGCACAAGATACAAAAAAGCCCACCATCATCACCAGTGCTAAACCCTGGACTGAAAGTTACTAGAACTTTTCTTGTACCACTACTATTCAATGATCACACTTATTTTCTTGCATGTACCCTCTTAAAATACCAGTCAGAGCCTCCGTTACCTTCATCCATACCTCATGGGAGTGTTCACCCTAACTGATGTGCCTCAGCATTTCATTTGCAACCAGTAGTGTCTGATGTCAAGTCCATGCCACCTTCCTGTGAGAGAAACAATGTTCTAGCCTTTTCCAATGAGAACTCCACTATTATTCTAGCAATCTGTGTTGCAGCCTTCTACTGTACACTTGTCTAACCATGGATCCTAGGTCCCTCAGTCCAAATGCTGGTGAGACATATACTTGTTCTTGTATTTGAGAGTTCTGGCAGATAAATGATTTAATGTCAGTAGGTAAATTCCACCTGACATACTCATAATACTGAACACTCCTATTAGAGCCAGGATTATGCTGTGTGTTGTGTGCTGAATACCATGTATGCACAATGTGTGTGTGTGTGTGTGTGTGTGTGTGTGTGTGTGTGTGTGTGTGTGTGTGTGTGTGTGTGTGTGTGCATGTGCGTGTGCCTGCATGTGTGTGTGTGTGTGTGTGCGCGTGTATACGTGTACGTGTGTGCGCGTGTGCATGTATGTGCGTGTGTGTGCATGTGTGTGTGTGTGTGTGCGCGAGTGTGTATGTGTGTGTGTGTGTGTGTGTGTGTGTGTGTGTGTGTGTGTGTGTGTGTGTGTGTGTGTGTGTTTTTGTAATATTTTTATCTTCCCTGGATGATTGTATGTCAAGGTGCTATGGAAGTAAAATGCTTTCTGCTAGAAACTGGTCATTATTTATTTTGTAAGAGAAGGGCATTTGGAAAGTAACATATAAAAACAGACCCATTAATGTATAGCAATAGTAGAAAACATAAAGCTGTACAATCAGCACCAAACTACTGCTGTACAACACAGCTGGTCTGATATCATTTATACAGGAAAGCATACTACAGTTTGCTCATAGTATAAGTAATAGCTGACCATGGGTGGCATAAAAGGTAGGGGGCACCTTAGTAATGGCTGCTAACCCTAATGCTCCCTCTGTCCCCAACTTTAACTCTATACTATATCTTAAAAATCTTCCCATAATGCTTCCATTATTCAGATGAATTTGAGTCTAATATTATAGGATGTTTTAATGTTAAGATTGGGAGAGGAAAGAGTTTTCCTTTCTCAATCTTTTTAGTTCCTTATTTAGTGCGCACGATATTCTGTATGTTTAAGCATATTTATGCTGGTGTTTTCCTTCAACATTAATATGTTTGATCATACATAATAGAACTATATATATATATATATATATATATATATATATATATATATATATATATATATACACACGCGCACATACACCCACACATATATATTCACAGGCTAAGAACAGTACTAATCCCATTTAAGTAACAGAAATAACAAAGAGAAGAACTATGCGAAATTATGACATTTGCTTGAGAGTGGTTGCTTGGATAATAAGTAAAGGCTAATGACATGATCTGTAGAAATAGTAAAAGACAGTTTGGTAAGTACTAGGCTAGCTGTCTTGTGGCCTATTGCAAACCTAACCGATTTCCTTTGCAAAGGTGAAAATCAAACCCTGTACCCTCTACCTGTGAGGTAAACACCATAACCTTCATACCAACTCAAAAAAACAGCTTGCTTTTCACTGTCTGAATGGCGTAGTGCATGCCATTGAAAAAGCAATGCACTCTTGCACCTGGCAAAGCAACAACCATATCAGACTTGTCAATAAAAAGTACATGTTGTCACACACTAAATGCTGTAAAAAAGTCAGCAAATTAGCATTCTGTCTGAATTGCCTATATAGAAAAAAATGAAAAGAACAGGTGCTAAATAATGTACCAGTGCTCGCTGAACAAAGCAAGGTAATAACAATGCCTAATAGTGCTGTTATATTCAGGCAGATGCTATGTGCTTCTTCAGTCCCTTAAGACTAGAACCCACATAAGACATCTTTGCTTCTTGTGCATAAATTGTTCTGTGTTGGCATTTAAACGAAAGGAAGCAGCCCTTTTGTACTTATTTTTTAAACATAAACAGACATGTGTGGCACTGTGTGACAACATCTTTTCAGACATTAATCCTCCATACCAGAAAGCAAAGCTCCTTTATTCCAGAGATCCTTCAACTCTTTGTTTAGACAAATACCGAGGGAAAAACAGACATTCTGTAAGATGTAAACACAAAAACAGAATTCATGTTATGGTATTCTGAATTTGTAAGCATGGGTATTGCCGTGTTTGTTTTTACAAAGGTACAGGATTAGAATGCATTTCCTTTTGTCATGTAAAACTGTATCTTGTTTCATTTCTGTACATGAGGTAGCAAACACTATTTCCTCAAATTTTTAGTTATTATCTGTATGCTTAGTATTTCTTGCTTGGGGAATTGAACACATAAGGTCATTTTTAAAAGCTTTTTGTTAGAACATTTCGTCTTTCATATTTTGTTTACTAATTTGGTGCTTGGTAAGTGAACTGGTCCTTAAGGACTCTTCAGCTAAAACCTAGGTCATAATGGGAGAGGTAAATGTAAAATGTATGGACAGATTGGAGTAATCAAACAATCAGCATGTATTTGGGACATGGGAGGAAACTAGTACTCAGGGAAAACACACAACATAAAGCGAAGATTGCGCATATTCAAATGAGGCAGTGATCAAAAATTAGTGTGAAACCCTAAACCCTGCTGATATAAGTCAACATCTTAGCCACTGATCCGTCATGCTGGGACACCATTAAATGAAAAAAATTAAAAAAAAACAAAAAACTTCCAATTATTTCATATTGCTCAATCAGGGTTTCTTTATCAGTAGTAGATTTTGTAGTATAATCAGATAAAAGTAAAGTATTCTCTAAGATTTTGCCTTTTTACAAGTTAAAGCTTACATTTTTAGCAAAGTTAATGTTTTTTTTTTCTCTTCCATGAAGGAATATTTTCCTGCATAGTAAGTAATATGGGAACCTTCCTCTGAAAACCTCTTTTATTTTACTATTGGTGCCCATATCAAGGCTAGCTGTTTGGATGCTCTATTTCTTAACCAAATAACAAAGAGTCCGTAGAACCTGTACCAGAGCCCATTGCAAGGTTGTTTATGGACTCACAGCAGGATCCTTGCTGTGCAGTGTTTTTGCTTATTCATCTTTCTCTTTGCTTCTAGAGCAACATAGTAGTGGAATCATAATTTTGGTACAGTGCACTGAGGAAGTCAGTTTTAAAGTTAAAGAGCATGCACATCTGTTTATTCCTTAGGCATATAATCTTATGGAGTGATTTACTGTTGCTACTGCCTCCTTTTTATGTGCATATTTATTTCTGTTCACTGTGAGACTCAATGAAGAACCTGATTATAGAAATTACTTGCACAGAAAAGCATTTTAGTTGTAGTCAAGCTGAATAATATAGATACATAATATACAGACACTCCTACATAGGTTGCAACAGTCAAGGGCAATGGGAGAGAAGCTTTATATAAAGGCAAAACAATATATAGTGAGCTGTACAAATGTGGTAAAAGACTAGAAATTGTAGAGTGGCACATTCTCTAACATACATGACATATTACAGAAAAACTGTACAATATTATAGGGGAGTACTGGGAAAAGGGGAGCAGGGACAACAGTGTGAGTGAACAGAGCCAGTGGCAAATATCTTCTGGAAAGTAGTATTTTGTAAATTGAGTCAGTTACAGTAACTAAAGATTGTTAGCTATGGTTTATAATCTTACACCAGCATAACAAGCCTATTGCTTTGTTTAACACCTTACTTGTTTAGCTATGTTTTTTTCATATTTGACATAAATGGACAGCAGTTGCAACATCCTGTTGGCCCTGTTGGTGTTGATCCTCTTTATCCTATAGACTGACATGCAGATTTCAGAAAGAAGAATGCCATGTTCTTTACAGAATATAATAACTGCATATTTATGAAGGACAGCAGACAATGTCCTAGTCAAATCACCACTTGTGTAAGAAGAAACAGAAGATCTTGCTTGATGAGAATTTATAAGGTCAGACAACGGTGGATTCTGACACCTTTTAAACAAAGGAAGCTGTCTTGTTATAAGTTTATCAGAAGTTAGGGAAATGTTTGAGGCTGATAACATGAAGCTGTAGCTTGTCTAGTCAGGAAGGCTTTTCCATTTAGCATGGCATATCTAATTTTTGATTGGTTTTTATTAATGGTTGCCTTGGAATGAAGCTCAAACTTGACCCCTTTCTCAGGGATTAATCCAAGAAAGATGAACGAATTTGTCTACCATGATTAGACAGTTGTATGAGAAAGTGACATGTAGTGTCGCCAGAAATGAAAAAGGTACACCTCATCACCAGGTATCACACATTTAGCAATTTCTATATTCCAAATACACTCCTTAATTTCTGTGCCTATTTAGAAAGAAATAATGTTATTATGAAGTATTATTAATATAACTGAAATAGAAATCAAACACAATAAAGAAAAAAAAATCACAAACTGCAAATGAGTTTCCCTCAAGCCCCTCTTTCTAACGTTTTGCATGTCTGGCAGTTGTTTGAGTGACGATTTTATTAACAGTGCATTAGAAGTGCTTTCTGGGATGGAATTTGATCAGGTGTACTATGTAAATGTGGTTTATGTCAAAAGTCAGAAGTTCAAATGTTCTTACGTTCTTGGGTTCACAGGTGTATACTAGGCTAACGACCACTAGGACCCTTATTAGCCTAGCCATTCAACCAAATCTGACCCACAAATTTTATTCATATAGTTAGTGATTTTGACTGCCTCTGTCCATCAGAGTCTTAGAAGCCAGACCAGAGATGAACTTCCAATTACCCATCCATTGGTCCAAGTTGTACTTAAAAAGGGATATGGAGGAACACTGCTTCACATGGATGGGGAACCTGTTTCAGAGAATGGGAATTCTCTGAGAAACATATCCCTTACCAACATATCCTATTTATGTTGCAAGCAAATGTAGGTCTTTTAATCTAAAAGTTCTGATGCTATTTGTTTTGTGGATGTGCAAAAGGTTCATCAAGTGGATGTGCAAAATGTTCATCAAAACAGGATCCAGGAATGCCCTGTATCTAAGCAAAGATCATCTCTCAGAAGTCTGTATGATACCGAGTAAAGATGGGGCATTGAGGAGATCAGCACAGGACAATGTGTTTACCCCCTGTATTCTTTTTGTAAGAAACCATTGTGGACATTCCATTTGTTGCATATGTCTGGTCATTACATTCCAAAGGGAGCATTATACTTTATGATGGGTCTAATAAAGACTGAGTGCAGTGGTATGATGGCTTCTATGGTTCTAGATGCCATGCTCTTGCTTGCAAGTTGAGCAGCACAGGAAGGATTTTCTTACTACCTTGGATGATCAAAGGCTAGTTTACTATCTACATGAGTTCCCAGATTTCTGACTAATGAATCAAATTTTAAGGGTATTTTACTGATGATGTAGTTACCTAGGGTGGTAGATTTCCCAAAAGTAATATAATGCATTTTTTGGTATTGAGATTTAAGCCATGGCTTTGGCACCAATTGTTTATATGTATTAGACCTTCCTGAAGTGTGTTCTCATCTTGGGAAGAATTCAATGATTGCTCCCAGTTTGCAATCATCTGCAAACTTGGTCAGCCAAAGGCCTTTGTCATTGGCTTTCACAACTGAGAAGTTGATGTCAAAGAGGAGTAGGCCCAACACAGAACCCTGGGGACTTTAGTGGTGACAGGCCTCTTTGTGGAAATTGTCTCACCTATTCTAACCTTCTGTGTCAAATCAGTGAGCCAGCTAGCTATAAAACATTGTATAAAGTCATTTATACCTAGTTCCATAAGTTTGCTGACAATGCCCAATAAGGATGTTGTGTCAAATGATTAGCCAGATCTAGGTAGGTAGTATGCAACATTTTAACTTCATCCATTGCCTTAGTGACCTTTTCAAAGAAGTCCACCAGATCACCTTCCTTTGACAAAACCAAACTGGGATGGATTCAGTGTCTGGAGGTTTTCTATGTCCTTGTTGATAATTTTCATGACAATTATTTCATGGATTTACAAATAAGACTTTTCAGCCAAATGGGTCTGTAGATTCCATGATCTGTTAAAAGTCTTTCTTTATGAGGGAGGATGACCATTGCATTCCTCCATTCATGTGGCAGAAAGCCTGTTTTAAGACTATAGTTAAATAATGACTCAACACATCCAGATAAGTCATATTTTAGACTCTTCAGGAGACATTTTGGTATGCTATTTGGGCCCATTGCGGACATGTTCTTGACTTTAGTGAGTCCAGCCAGTACTTGCCCCCTAGTTATAGCTGGAGTGATTATGTTTGAGGGTATTTTTGTGGCAATTGTTGGGGTGAGTGGGGGGTAAAGTTGGAATTGATTTTTTTTCCTTTTGTTGTATATCCTATTTACTTCAGGATGTCACCAGGGTGGTTTGTTTCTAGTGCTAGTCTTAGGCTTACTTCTTTTAGGTACAGCAGCCTCTATGTAGTCATTGACATGGTAGTACAGAGTTTCTGAGAGCAATAAAGCATAGGCTGCTGTGTTCTCTGACTTTGGAGGGGCATTGAATTTTGAAAATCCATCACTTAATAAAAGGTAATTTACCTTTTAATAGTTCCTATCTTTTACTGGTTTTAATAGGACTGCAGAGTTGATTTTGATTTCAAAGGTGGCAGCTTTATGGTCAAACCTTTCCAGAGAGGATGAGACATTGTTGGGGTGGGGGGTGCAGCATTCTCACATATTTGTTTAGTGTAAAGGTAAATGGGATGGGACTATTTGTGCAAATGTGTACTGGTTAGGGTTAGAGTAAGGGCTAGGTAAGGGGGTAGGTTAGTGGTGATTGTCCATAAATAGTTTGCAGTTTATGTGTGAGTGCCTATGGGACAGGGTATACAGTAAGGGCTAGATAAAATGATGCTTTTGGTGCTGTGAAATTTGATGATACTTGCGTGTGTTCAAGTTTCTTGTGTAGTGTTACTGTTAGGGAACATTTTTTGTGTAGTAAAGTGTGGCTAGGGCAGAGTTTGGGTTAGCAGACAGGAGTAAGGTGGCACAATGGTGCAAAGCAATCTCAAAGAATCTCATCAACAGGAAGAGATGAAAGAGAGAGATTTTTTTTATGCAGAAGCATTATGCAAGTCATGTCTTTTTAAAGCAATGCCACTATATAATATCTATAACTCATATAAAGATGGGGGTACAAGTTTACCAATGGTTGACTTTGTATTATCACTCAACTTTTTTCAAACCAAACCAGCTGTGGGTAATTCCAGTGACTATGACTTATTTCCTAAATAAATAACACAAAACAATGGTATCTAGCACTTCTAAATAACATATCACAAAGCTGATGGCATAAGGAGATTTTATAGAAATTCAGAAATTGTCATGATTATAAACATGTCATGATAGGCTGAACAAAGTTTTCAATTGTCTTTTATTAAAACAGATCAAAAATCTGTATAATACTAAGCTAAATGCAATTATTTTTCACAGAAAACTGCAAACCCTTGTTATTGCTCCCAACAAAGTATTTCAACTTGTAAAACGTGCAGAATTTAAAACAAAAATTGAATAAGTATCTGCGGTTGTCTTTCTTAGCAGATTTACACAAAGCCATGGAAAGTGAATTGATCTCTGTTCTTTGCATTTACTGGCATATTTTACAAGAATTGCCTTATTTGTCCTCAACCTGTCATGCATCCAGAATTAACTTAGTGTAAAACCAGGGAGGGTTACATTAAAAATAAAATAATACAGAATGTGGGACTCTTCAGTTCAGGAATGCACTGTTGAAAGTAGTCAGTCAGTAGCTTTCCTCTGAACTAAGCAGATGGACTTTGGTAGAAATGAAAGCACATTTCTGGAATTCATTTGACTGGGTATTTCCTTTATCTGCTGATTGCTCTTATGAAGTCAAATACAGATAGATTGTAGTACAACTTGAGGCAGTGGTAGTTCAGGTTACATTAGCCATAGATTGTGTCATTCTATAAGCTCTCTGACTTTTTATAGAAACATGATTTTATATTTCCCTGTGCATAAGTTTATATGCTGCTTATTTAGTTTTATAAAGTAAATGGCTTAATTACATTTATTTTATGAAAATAATGAAAAAATAGTATCACATTTTAAAAGTATAATTGTTTGTTTTAATATACAATGGTAATTGATGAACCTGGTGTACTCTTAGCTCTTGGTTTCTATCTTTTATAGAACATCTGTTTTAGATATACACATTATACAATTAAATCTAACATGTTAACCTTCAAACCAATTCCACTTAATGTAAAATGTAAATATATAGTACTAGAATTCATCCATTTAATAAACGCTGAGATCAAATCTTTGTCTCCCTTCCAATTAAAAAAATAATTATCCACATAATAATTATCCACATAATAATTATCCACATATCTTCTACATATTGACGCATGTTAAAAAAAATGAAGAAGAAAGTACATATTTTCTCAATTACTCAAAAAACTAGATTAACAAAGGTGGGAAAACTCCATGTACCTGATGAGAATAAGATCCATTAAAACAAATATTTTTCAACATCTAATCAAATAAAATGCATAAAACAGAAATTTTCAAATTGTTGAAATCTGAAAAAGAGCTAAATGCTCACAAATTCTGCTCCCAGATCGTGTAAACGGAAACAACCTGGACAAGTCAACCACAAGTTGACGTATAAATCACTTTAATCCATAAAATGTAAGTATGATTAAATTGTGTTATACTTCAGCTTGTTGTCGACTTGTCTTGGTTTGTTCTATGTGATTGTTACTTACATGGGACATGGGTTTATCCACACATTTAGATTTTATTGCATGGATACATGTAAATACTGATTCCACAGCAGAAAATATAACATGCAAGAACATTTAAAAAGTCCCATGAATCTTTAATATAAAACATAGCTGAACATACTGTAGGATTGAACTCATAGTCCTGATAATAAAAAGTAGATTCAGACTTAGCTGCACCTACTGATGCTATCAGTATTGCGATAATATTCACACACACACACACACACACACACACACACACACACACACACACACACACACACACACACACACACACACACACACGACACATACACACTATCAAACATCAAATGAAATCTTAAATTCTCATATAGTACTGACTACCCTTTAAGTAAGTAAGAAGGTATGCAAAAGCTATGACAGCAAAAGGTCACATGTTTTTCTCATCAGAAGAGCAGGGCTTGGAAAAAGGCAGGAACTATATCTATGTTTGATTTCACTGGTGTGTTATATAAGTGGATGAAAGAATCTAAAGCCGCATGCATTAGCAGTTGTGAGACAGTATGAGAAGCTCCCAATACAGCAGTTCCACCAAAAAAATATAATTACAAAACAGACCAAAACTTTGGATGCTGCTTTAGTGGGCTTTATAATCATGCTTGAGCACAGTGTTTACATTATAGGATATACACAATCATATAATTGCTCAGCAGCACAGTATGCATATTATAGGATACATATAATCATATAATCGCTCAGCAGAACAGTGCGTATATTATAGGATGCACACAATCATATAATCACTCAGCAGAACAGTGTGTACATTATAGGATACACACAATCATATAATTGCGCAGGAGCACAGTCCACACATTATGCGATACACACAATCATATAATCGCTCAGCATAACAGTGTGTACATTATAGGATACACACAATCATATAATCACTCAGCAGAACACTGTGTATATTATAGGATACACACAATCATATAATTGCACAGGAGCACAGTCCACACATTATGGGATACACACAATCATACAATCTCCCAGGAGTGCAATGTAAACATTTTAGGATACATGCAATCATATAATCACTCAGGAGCACAGTGTGTACATTAAGGGAAAAATACAATCATATAATTGCTCAGGAGTGCAGTGTGTATATTATGGGATACAATTATATAATTGTTCAGGAGCACAAAACACATATGTTGTAAATAGAAATGTATAATCATTACTCTGTAGCGCTAGAATGGGGTATATGCAACTGTGATCACTCAATTGGTCGATGCGAACATATGGTATGTATACAAACATGTATTCACTCAGGAATACCATGTGCATATAATGGCCACATGCAAGCATAACTCAGGAGCTCATTTTGTGAATATTATGAGGTGAATACAAACATATAATCACAAAGGAGGTCAGTGTGCAAATTACAGGCTACATTGTGTGAATGTTTTGTTGAGGTGAGTGAATACTGGGGAACATTGAGAAAACCCTCATAGACATAAGTATTCCATTTTGAGGACATGGTAACTGCAATTGCTTAGTGTTTCTTTGATGTACATTAGTACTATATTATGAATTTTGCCTGATTTTTTTTCTATTTTTAAGTTTAGATTATCCATTATTGCAGAGGTTTGATTATTGCACTGTGCAACTGACAGTTACTTTGCCATTACGAAAGCACAACATTTACAAAAACTAATTTAAAAAAAGCACAGATTACCTTCTGACTTTTAATTTCAGAATAAACAATCTACATGAAAAGGAAATAGTGCCTTGGCTAGAAGGCTTCAAGAGTTTCAGAAGCTCCTCAGGATATTAATTCCTTTCTGTATGGCTTCATTTTATGCAAGCAAACTTAAACTGCATTTCTCTGTGGTAGCAGGCAGGCTATATTTCTTACTGTTGTAAATGAATTACTGATTTGCATCCCTCTGTTGCCAAAATGGTTTAGGCCCAGCATGCAACAGACTCTTAATACATGGTGGTGTAGTTCTGCAGTAGTGAGGCTACAGCCGTGTCTCACAAAGAAACACTCATAGGGTGCCATCTCCAATTAGGCATCCCACTGATACAAGCCTTTTATATCTGGGAAGAAAATTTACCATTCAGAAGTATTAATTCAGTGTGACACTGAGCTGTAATATCTGCATATGGCTAATTACTGTGTCAAACATTATTTTTTAATTAAGTTTAATTTTAGCTAAATTAAATTTAATTAAAAACTAATGAAAAGGATACCGACAGTTGTTGGAAGCTGCGTAGTCTCCTTCACTGTTGCAAATTGGCAGCAGGCAGTTGAATAGCACTGTGACTTTTTTGTTTGTTTTGTTTTACTTTTTCATTAAATTATTAATCTTAAAGTTCCATTAACATCATGTCAGTATACATTGGACACAGGCTTAATGAATGGGGAGCTGCAGTGGTGGCAGAGGTTTTCATTTCCTTGTTTTCTAACAAATTATCTCATACAAACTCATAAACCACATGTGAGCAGCACCACACACACACACACACACACACACACACACACACACACACACACACACACACACACACACACACACACACACACACACACACACACACACACACACACACACACACACACACACACACACACAAGAACTAAGCAACTATAAAGAATATTTTGTCACTTTTTTTTTGACAATTCTGAAATTTAGTGCAAATATGCCACAGTATTATAACTATTATACTAAATTGACATTGTTTTTGATACATTGTTTAGCTGTTGTTAAATTACCTTGACATGAGTGAATATAGACATTAGAAATACAAAGCTAGCAAAAGAAAAATGCCACATTATTGGAGAAGTCATCATATGCATCATAATATAATGAATAAATTAACAGTCTCTTGATTAAGTAATGTTTATTTGTTAAAATGTTTTTATCGACTTCTTTCCTTTGGGATCACAGTTAAAAAAAGAAAGCACGACTATACAGAAACATCAAAACAAATCAACTTAATAGCTGTCCAGGAATTACACTGTTCAACTTTTTTAGTTTTTATTTACATTGTAGGTGTCGCCTGGGCCTACAAAGGTAGATGGAACATTAAACAAATGATCTATCAGTGTAATGGAGGAAACTAGACTAATGACGGCAGACAGAACATTTAAACAAAATGCAAATAAATGCCATTTTTATCACCAAAAGACAGAAGCGGGGTTACATTTGTTACAGTGCTTGTGTAACTTACAAAATCATGTTTTAGTTCTGCTGTCATCATCACAAATATGATAATTACTTTCTAAACTTACAGAAACCAAAAATAAGTTGCACTCACTGTTTGCCTATAGGAAGCAGGAGATATTAGCTTGTGTGATGCAAGTTGATATTGCCCACTCCTCCCCATGCAGGCTACTGTTTTAACACTATTTTAACCTACCAAAATTTAAAGGTCAGCTTTGTAACATACATCTATGGACTACTGACATGTGAAGGATGTCACTGAATTTGTGAAACACAAATCCAAAATCAATTTAAAAAAATCACCTCAGGATGTCATTTAAGTCATACAACGGAACACAACAGTATAAGAGAAGGGAACCTAAAATGTCTATACAAAATTCTTTATAGTTCATAAGTTCATAGGTTCATAGGTGTGTACTAGGCTAATGGCTCTGGAGCCTTTACAAATAATCCTGTGCAACAATTAGAATAGCCCACAACAAGCATGTAATTATCATGTCTTATATTTAATGTTACATTTAAATTAAAAAAAAAAGATTCTCATTTTGTAAGTGCAATAAAACATTTAGGATAAGCTTGGTGCATATTTTCTTACTTGACTAAGGCCACCCTTGTGGCTCACGCCTCACAATACCCCTGTGTGTGTGTTATATGTGTGCTATGTATACTCCTACATGCCTTATTAAATACTTAATCTACACATAAAGTATGAGCCATTCCCATCACTCCTCAGAACTGATTCTTTGTATCTAAAAAGGAATGGGAATGTGCCTTCCAGCCTTTATAAAGGTATGCAAGGTTTACCATTGGTCAACTAATTGTCATCTGTATGTTGGAACCTAGTCTGTTCTGGGCATTTAAACTTTAGCTGTGAGTAAAGCTTCCTGTCAGATAGCTCTTTGGGAAGATCTTTGTTTCCATACTGATCAATAAAATTGAAAATAAATCAAAAGTTCATCCTTATTTAACCCTTTTCATGAAGGATTGTTAACAGAGCCATATATAGGTAATATGGTTATCAGGGCAGCTCACCTATATGCTGAGGAAGATAAGAAAAAAGGTCCTCACTGCCTTGAGGACCAAGCAAAAACAATTTTCCTTTAAAAGTTGTAGTATACACACAAAAGTAAAGTCCCTCTGATATATAAAACAATAAGTGGCTATGCAAGATAGTCTAATTTCTTTGACTGGTAACATTGTTGAATTTGCCCCTTTGCCCCTGAAGTAGAACAACCTTGGACATGACTGTATTTAGGAATGTGAAATTAGGGTAAGTGTACATGTGGATGGCTTACCATCCCCTTCATTCTGTGTATTATTCTTTAGTTTTCATACATTTTTAAGAGGTGTACCATGGTCTGAAGGCAAACGCATAATTACTGTTATACCCTGCCACTACCTGCTAGTTTATAATTTCACCTCTAATGCTCTGAAGAATGATAGGGGGAAGTAAAGACAAATCATCTCGGCTATAGAAATGAAGGACACTGTGTGCATTAATGTTATGATCGCTCTTATAGCAATGGTGTTTAGAGCATAGCAAGTACCATTGATGAGATGACTCTAAATAGTCTGGGTATGAAAGGTCAGTTATCTTGTGATAATAGGACACTTGTGAGGGTTAAAATGGTTGCCACATTTTCTAACAATATGCATTACCCAACTCTTCACTGTACTGCACTAAAAGCTCTCAGCTGGCTAGAACTACCCCACTACTTAAAGTAAACACAGTTGCTGACTGCATACAAGATTACTCACTGTCCTACTACCTGTACTGCCTTAAATGCAACCCTACAAAATATTCCACCAGATGTCATCTGCAATCATATGACTTGTTACAACTTGCTGTACATAAACCCTTCAAATCTACAGGATGCCCTTGATATTCTTATTCCACAGCTAAAGGGTGGACTTCAGTCCCTGCATCCAGCAGTACAGATGCTACTTCCAATCCTTCAAACTCTCTCTATAAGACTACTTAAACAATGAATGGATTTACTCCAAAAGACTAAAACAATGAATAGCTCTATTCATGCTTTGCACCAGGATAGGCATGCATTACCTTTCCCCTAGCTCAAAACCAGTTTCCTATTGTCCACCCCTCTTCCTTATTTATTCAGTAAAATTCACTCTGTAATCTCATCTGGTAAAAATGTTTCTTGCCCAATTGCCTTTAACCTACACTCTATCACTATTTAATGCACAGACCAAAATATTCTCTTTCTTGTACCACAAGTACTAATAGAAACTGTTTTCCCTACCGTTTTCCCCCGGTCTGTAGTGTATAGAAAAATAAGCAAACATTTATTACAGAAACTGCTCCCTTACTTGTTTAACACAGCAAAAGCATATAATAATTATTTCATAAATATCTGTATATCATGCCTATCATATCTAGTGAACATTGATTCAATGAAACCTGTCTCATACCTCTCTGTAAATAATCTGTTTAACTATACAGTCATAACTAGTGCTATGGTTTCCAATCTTGTTTGCCTTAAATCTCCTGTGCATATTTTCTCTATATACTTAGTATTAGAATGGAATGGAATGGAAAACTATGAAGCCAAAACTGATACAAAATTCATCATTGCATAATATGTGATATTAATGTGCAAAAACTTAATATACTAGGTTCACTTCCAATCTAAGACCCCTTGGTGAGAGTGACCTATAATTTAAAATCAACTTGCTCTCTAACAACTTTCTAACTACATCACCCCCCCCCCCCCATCTGAGCTAAAGGCTGGGCCAGGACAGAATAAAATAAACCTGAAATGTTACCATTGTGCACATTCAAAAAATGTTCAGCAACAGGACTTTTTAAATTATCATTACGAATATCCCTAAGATGTTCCACCACAATCCTAATTTTTACAGCCCTTTTTGTCTGCCCTACATACCATTTAGTTTCAGCACAGTTGCAACCAATGACATAACCTACAGCACATGAGTAACAACTAACTTCCCCTTGTAAACACATTTTCTACCATTAATACGACCTCCCATAATGTTCTTAACATGGCACAAGGTTTACAATGACTGAATGATGAATTTTGTATCAGTTTTGGCTTCATAGTTTTCCTTTTGTCAATATATTTTTTTGTACTAAATTTTATGATAGAATTGTATGAAATGTATTGTTAAGAGCTTGTAAAGTAATATGAAATCAGAAAATTAATAATTTAAGTAGAAATGTTAATGCTGAATAATAATGTGAGTATTGTTTAGGTTGAAATAGTAAAATTATGTTAATTGATATTAATTATTGTTAACTATTGTTAACTGAATATGATTAGATGAGTCATGGTTATTTGAAATGTATTTAAGATCGCTACACTTTGTATTAGTTGTCCCTTGAAGGCAAACAGCTGAGGTACCAGATCTTTGCAGTGAAGGATATACTCAGCCTCTACTCTGTTTTTGGTGTTTTTTGACAGTTTTGATCATTTTCCAGTATTCGCGTGTTTACATAATGTCTCTTGTGGATGCAGAGGCTGTTCCTGGTGTTTTATAAAACCTAGCATATGTTAGCAAGCTGCTTTGCATTGATATTATGAGAGAACGTGAAGCCAAACTGTTGGAGAAGGACTTATGGAATACAGAGGGTGAGCTTGAATCCAATGAGCAGTTTATTCAGTTAGAACGGCTCATGGTTAAGGAGATGAATTTGTTCTTTGATACTAAGCTATTGGAAAAGTGTCTGAGTCTCAGTATTACCACTAGGGGGCTCAGAATTGACAAACTGCCTGCTTTTGACTTTGCCGATGACGAGCAGGATTTCTTGCAGGAGTGGAGACAGATTTCCTTAGAGTGCATGAGTGGTTGGCTGCGTATTCTTGTGAGAAGAATCCAACGGCAGGGTGAGAAATTACAGCAGCAGATTATCGGGTTACAAAATAAGATGAGGGCATCTGTACCTGCCAAATCTTTCTCTAAAGAAATGAGTGATTTGAGGGGTAAACTGGATGAGAATGAGCACTCAGTGTTGGAGAGGAAGAAAAGTAAGCTGTCTTGTGATATTAATGACTTTTGAAGTGGCTCAGTCTATGGTTTAAGACATTCCCAATGTTTTGGGAGGGACAAAACTAAGGGAAAGTTTGGCGCCGCTTCGAGAGGAATTTGTGAGTCTATGGTTTCTTCAGTAGAGACTATGGCTTCTCTAAGAAAAGCGTGTCTTTTGAAAATATTGAAATAGATGATGTCTGAGCCCTCTCAGAACATGGAATCAAATGGCAGTTCATCGACGGCGGTTGTGCAGCAGGGAAAGGCCAGGCAGAATCGGTAGAGGGGTAGGAAAGATCGCTAGGAACTGATGGAACTTTTTGTCTTGATAAAACTGTAGGACTATTTAATTTAGGCTATCCAGCCTTGGATAATAATTCTTTGGACTTCACTTTGTTTCAGCATGGTAATGTATTATTTAGTGATGTAAATAGTGTAGATGCCTATAAAGTTGTCAATTTATGTCATTTGCCTTTAAATGAGATGATCCTTGAATTGCTTTCCAAAGAGATGAAGTTTGTGCCAGTTAAGATTCCTACACTTGCAGATTTGCTGTTAGACATCAAGAAATTCTGTAGGAAGTTACATTTAATTGTTTATTTTGATAAAAAAGAGTTGAATGATGAAACTGTTGTTAACAATGTGAATGTAAATGTGGATGCAGAGTCTTTGGACGAAGATGACAGTTTGTTAAATGTTTTTATTTATGATTATCCTGTTGAGGATGAACATGTGCAAGAAAATGTGGTGGGGATGTTTGAAGGTTTTGATACTGGCTATGGTAGACTGGCTGTTCCTGCTCTGCCTGCACCTAGTAAATTTGGGCCTCCCAAGTTGTTTCCGCAGTCATGTTATTTGAGCAGATTTTCTGTAGGAAGGCTGAACAAGAATATTTTAAATTTGTTAAAAAGGAGAAAAAATATAATATTTCTAAGAGTGAGTGGGAAGCATTGAACACATTAAGAGGCCAGCTTTCTGATTTTGTGTTCAAACAAGCAGACAGAGGAGGGAACTGGGTCATCATGTCAAGGCCACAATATAATAAAATGGTTTTTGATTTGTTGCTGAAGCAGGAAGATTATTATAAGTTGGATTTGAATCCAATACAGGAGTATAATGAGCAATTGTTAGAGCTTTTAGAGTGTGGTGAAAGACTGTTTTTTAGCAGGGAGAATGTAAAGAAATTGTATATTGAGAAACCTGTTTATCCTTTCTTTTATGCTCTGCCTAAGATACACAAAAGCCTTATAGATCCCCCAGGGAGACCTATAATTTCAGGGATAGGTTCTTACTTGCAAAATGTAGGCCCAATTATTGATTCATTTATTAAAAAAATTCTTGGCCAAAGTTCCTGCCCATGTGAAAAATAAAATAGATCTTTGTGAGGAAGTTAAAAATATTCCTTGGTGTGAAGACTATTATTGGGTGGTGGTAGATGTTAACTCACTATACACTAACATTCAGTTGAGATGGGGTTTGGAAGCAATCTGGGAGATCGTGGGTGATGGACCTAAAACAGCTTATGTGACAAGACTATTGGAGTTTTGTCAAAGGCATAATTGTTTTGGTTTTGAAAAATATTTTTTTTCCTACAGCACAAGGGGACAGCGATGGGAGCACCTTATACTCCAACTTATGCCATACTTTACATGGGATTTTTTGAGAAAAAGTTTATTTATGGCAATAATTTTTTTCAACAGCATGTTGTATTTTTTAAGAGATACATAGATGATTTGATTTTTTTGTGCTGACGTGATCCTAGGGGGTTTGATGAATATGTTTCTTACTTAAATACCACTGAGCATGGTTTGAAGTTCTCTATGGTAAAAGCTAATTCTTAAGAGGTATTTTTGGATGTTGAATTTTATGTTGACTCAAAGAATAATAAGAAAATTCAGTTCAGACCCCATAGGAAGGAAACCACTGTAAACAATTTTTTTGCATGCATCGAGTATGCATCCCCCTCATTTACTTGACTCATTACCTCTGGGTGAATTCAAATGCATAGCTTGGAACATCTCTGATGAAGCATTTAAAATGGAATTTTTATTGAATGCAAAAAAGAGGTTAAGTTCAAGAGGTTATGATAAGAAGATATTAAGTAAGGCTTTAACTGAGGCCTTTATTAATAGATGTGTTCCTAGGGGTAGTAAGAGTAAATATGCCAATGTTAGATTAGTTAATCAGGAGGAAAGGGAACTTTTTTTAGTTTCTAAATATTCTGGGTTCTCTGAAATCATGAGGAGTTTGCTTTTGGAATCTTGGCATTTAATAAATGGAGATGTCCATGTGGGAAAGTTATTTCCTAGACATGTTAGATTCTCATATGGGCGCTATGCAAATTTGAAGGAGCTTAAAAATATGGCCCAAGGTCAAATTCAACAGGATACATTTGGTATGTTTCCTTGTGGTCATTGTAAAGCTTGTGCCCATGTTAAGAACATTATGGGAGGTTGTATTAATGGTAGAACATTTCTTTACAAGTGGAAGTTTAGTTGTTACTCATGCTGTAGTTTATGTCATTGGTTGCAACTGTGCTGAAACTAAATGGTATGTAGGGCAGACGAAAAGGGCTGTAAAAATTGGGATTATGGAACATCTTAGGGATGTTCATAATGGCAATTTAAAAAGTCCGGTTGCTGAACATTTTTTGGATGTGCACAGTGGTAACATTTCAGGTTTATTTTATTCTGTCCTTGCCCAGCCTTTAGCTCGGGGGAGGGGGGGTGATGTAGTTAGAAAGTTGTTAGAGTTAGAGAGCAAGTTAATTTTAAATTATAGGAAACTCTCACCAAGGAGTCTTGACTTGGAAGTGAACCTAGTATATTAAGTTTTTGCACATTGGTATTTTGCTGATTATGTAATGCTGAATTGTGTATCAGTTTTGGCTTTATAGTTTTCCTTGTGTCAGTATATCTTTTGTACTAAATTTTATGATAGAATAGTATGAAATGTAATGTTAAGAGCTTGTAAAGTAATACGAAATTAAAAAATTAATAATTTAAGTAGAAATGTTAATGATGAATAATAATGTGAGTATTGTTTAGGTTGAAATAGTAAAATGATGTTAATTGATATTAATTATTATTAACTATTGTTAATTGAATGTGATTAGATGAGTCATGGTTTTTTGAAATGTATTTAAGATGGCTACACTTTGTATTAGTTGTCCCTTGAAGGCAAACAGCCGAGGTACCAGATCTTTGCGATAAATAATATACTCAGCTCTACTCTGTTTTTGGTGTTTTTTTTTATACTTTTGATCATTGTCCAGTATTCGTGTGTTTATACAAAGCTTATGTATCCCTGAATCCAAAAAATAGAAAACAATGATATGGCACAGTTATCATCAATTACACAGGGCGTTGTGTGTGTGTGTGTGTGTGTGTGTGTGTGTGTGTGTGTGCATGTGGGGGTGGGGCAGGGAGCCTAGGCTGACACAAAAGGTAAGTGAGTGCACATGAGTAAGAAAGAGAGGCATGTATACATTTGGATAAAGTAATAAATGGCCAATGAGACAGAATGGGCTTTAAGCTTCATGGCTGAATCGTGTAACTCTTGTGTGTGTGGATGTATGGGCTTTCCAGGTGAAAATGGTGTGTGAGTGACTGCAAGAACACAGCCAAGCTCTGTGCTAGCTCTACATTTTGGTATATTGGACAGGTAAGAGCTGTGCATGTGTTCCATCACAGACACTGCCCATTCCAATGTGTCATTCATCTGATCCATTGAATCAGCAATCTGACAGGGGTAGTCATAGAGGTCAGCCTGTGCCACATCTGCAACACTTAGCATTTTTCTGGGGGACCTATTGGAACATGGCTGTGCCTCCATGACTGGCCTTAACATGCATTGAGTGTCACAAGGAGACACATCTGTATCTGGATGGACAACAGGCCTTGTCTGAGCACCCCTAACTACCCTTCTGCATGGCACCTTGCCCACATTTTGGCTATGGCTAGAGAAAACTCAACTTATG
Source organism: Protopterus annectens (assembly GCF_019279795.1). NCBI lineage: Eukaryota > Metazoa > Chordata > Ceratodontiformes > Protopteridae > Protopterus > Protopterus annectens. The sequence goes on along the minus strand of NC_056741.1, from coordinate 1,724,892,260 downwards.
ATTATAAGCAGTTCTAACAAAAACGCCGATAGTCAATTCACTATCTACTCCACAAATGCTACTCCAATCACTCCAGTGGCACAGGCTAAGCTACTGGGAATAACCATAGACTCCCACCTAAAATTTGATAGTCATCTCAACTTAACTATTAAAAAAGTACATGCCAAACTGGGATCACTCTACAGAATCAAACCATTTCTTACCAACAACACAAGATCAGCCATTGCTCGCTCCCAACTTTTATCCACCCTACTCTATGCCTCTCCCATTCTGACTAATCTCAACAAAACTAAACTAAGCAAAATGGAAGCCTGCTATAACAGAATTGCCCACTTTGCTGCAAATTGCTCTTATAGAACTCATCGCTGTACTGCTTTGAGACAGCTCCACTGGCTTGAACTGCCCAGCCTCCTAACCTACAATCAGCTCTGCCTCTGTCATTCTATCTATTACCTCCCTAATAAGTGTCCTACCCTCAAAAACCTAGTACAACATCACTCAGCCAAAAGGCCTCTTGGAGCTTCAAGCAAACTACTGCTAGAAGTCACCAACAGCTACAATAGCTTTGGAGACACACTATATAGTAGTTCAGCAGCTAAAAAATAGAACTCTCTCCCCACTAGCATACAAAACACATCGTCCAAAGCCTCCTTTAAAAATCTTATTAGGCAACATCTCAAGCAAAGTTGGCAGTGCCATGATTGCTCCCCAGGCTAGTGAAAGTGGATAAGGTACACATACTAAACCTAGAGTACTTGATAATAGTTTTCACTCTTACTCACAAACACTGGCTAATGTACACTGTACCTGTGCGCTATGTATGCATTCTACCTATGTTCCAAATTTCAGCTGTACACCACAAATCTATTAATTACCTTTATTTTTAAATTAATATTTTCTTGTTTGTTATCTCCACTGTAACTGTTGATGTCCTGCATGCCACTGTAAAAACATGTCTATTGTAATTTGTGTGTATACTGATTATGTCTAAATATCTAAATGTATCTGTAATTTTTCTATGTGGAGCTTTTCTCCCTGGGCTTCTGCTGAAAAAGAGCCTTTTTGGCTCAGTCAGAAACCCCCAGTTAACAAATGTAAATAAATAAATAAATAAACAGGCAATGAAGCCACAGTAACCACACTGCTCTGATTGAGTGCCTCACTCTCCACCTGTCCAATATCTGAGGGTTCAGTGGAATGGGTTGGCTTAGGCCTACTAGCTGTGTCTAATAGAATTACAAGGTTTGGCTGAATGTCAATCCCAGTGTCAGATTCAACCTCTGCACCCCCCCCCCGACTCTGCCTTTGTTAGGCCACCATCATTACCAGAGTCTGCAGATACTCTGACATCAGGTGGTAGGAGTTCCACACTTCTAATCTCAGGATTAACTGTCATAATAAGCAACAAACATAGGAAAAAATGTAATACCTACACTACTATAGTCCAATATATGCTAACAAACTAACCAGTTGTGTCACTATTACAGACAGTACAGCAATACACACAACAGGCCTGACACCCACATTGCAAACTAAGTATTTCTTTGAAATGCTCATCAGTGCTGACATAAAAATGTTTAGTTTACCATGCTAAGATGGTTGCAGGTTCCCTATGCTGGATAGTCCTGGAAGAAGATAAGCAAAAGGTAAGGACACCATCATCACAATGAACAGTAACACAGGAGGTTAAAACATTTTGTCCTTTATATGTACTTTAACGATACTTTTAACAAGAGCTCGGATGACACATCTACCCCAAGCCCAAGTGTAATCAACCAGAATGTGTTAACTGTATCAATCTACAACTACTTCCCCAAAGGAAATTTAATGATAAACAGAACTTAAACATTGCTGTCAATATTTTACTATACAAGAAGTTTTTAACACTTGTGGTAGGTAAGCCTACCTAGAAGCTCCTCCTCGGACATACTTGTCTTCCTGAAACAGTAGCACCAACGTCAATGACATGATGTTGTGCACTTTCCAGTGAGCTGACTGGATCCCTCTATATGTAGCATTGTTTTAAAATTATTAATGCAAATATGAACAAGCAATATTTGATGCCTAGAGGTGTCAATAGGATGTAACTGCAGAAGCACCTACAGGCATCACCTGGCTGTAATGATTCATGGAAGTATGAATATATTGTCAGTTGTCAAAGACTGATATGCTGGAATGTTTTTTTTTTTTTTTTTTTTGCTGGTTATTTCATATAAATTAAGTCTGCATTCAATAGTAGTTTGCTATTTCATAGGCAGTACATAATATTTTATACAGTTCTTAATATCTGTTTAAGTAACCTGATATAACAAAACATTGTTCATAGAGCAGAACAAGCTGTAAAGCAACAGTGTTGCAGTCATTGTATACATTTAGGCTATTGAAATATTTTTCATCCAAAATGAAAAAAAAAACATTGTAGTTCTATGTTAACAGAGTAGAAGCACAGGCTCTTTATGGAATATCATGCATTTTTAGTACCCGGCTTTACTAATTAGCTTAATTAATATCAATAATTAATACCACACATCATGAGAAAGAGAGAGAGAGAACATATACAGGGAAAGAGCAGTATATCAGTTTATGGCTGGAAGATGCAAGCTAGAGTTATACATAAAGAATTAGCGTTTTTTTTTTTTTTTTTTTTTTCAAAGGGAGGATCAAGTTCTAAGGCATTTAATGTTGCTTTGAGCACACATACAACATTCATGCATTGACTTGCACTTGTACCTAGTCCTTGAAAGGGGTATCCACAAGTGATAAAGACCCCAGACACTCTCCCATTTAATTATTCAACTACCACTTCAGCCTGCATACATCATGTTGAACCTCCATGGATGAGAAAGTGTTTGAAATACTCCTTGATATCATATTTAAAAGTGAAAACATGTCTAGCTAATCCATTATGTATAGCATTTTGAGCAGTTACACTATTCAGAAGAAGAAAATACACCTGGAAGTAAATACAGTTCTTTTGATTTCACAAATCTGGTAAAATCTTAAACTGATATAGCATATGCTCCTGGTTTAAGAAGAAAAGATGTCTGATTAATATTCACTGCTGTGTCAGCTATAATGCTGTAGGCAGCTATGTATTCACATCAAATGAAGCAGTATATTATTGTAGCAATGTGAAAAGTATGAGCAGAAATGTACCTGCACCACATTTAGAATGAAAGATATTAATGAAACAACAGGAAAAGCACAACAAGCTATGTATCTGCACACACACACACACACACACACACACACACACACATATATATATATATATATATATATATATATATATATATATATGCATGTGTGTGTGCATTTGTTTGCACGTGTCTGTGCATGTATGTGTGTGTCTGTATTAATGAAGTAATATGAAAATCAAAGCTTACTGTGTAATTGATTGCACCACATTGTTAAGGAAGCAAGAAAAAAAACACAACTGGCTCAGTACCTGCACCAAATCAAAAATGTCTTAATGAATTGATATGAAAATCACAACACCGACTCCCCAGGTCAAAACAATTGTTGACAGTGCCCCCATCCCCCAAGCTCTAACAACACAAGTGGAGCAGAAGGTGATACGTTTAAAACATTTCTCCAACATGTGAAGGCAGAGTCTCCTGAATGCTTTAGTCATCATGAATGTGCCTAAGAACCTGTTTAGCATTCTACTTAATTTGTATAAACTTGACAAATTCCATAGAGTGTTGTGCACTGCAGTGGCTGCTACTGCATTTACCATATAATTACACAGCTGGCAGAGAAGCAGTTATGCTGAGACAGGTGCTGGTAAATGTCTCAGAATCACACTTTTATTTCAATGCGAACTGCACCAAGCTGTGCCATGCGGCTCATACATGATCATGCAGTCACATGACTAGCTGTGAAGTGCATCATGCATGAGTGGATGGGTACTGTCCCTAAGTGGTATGTGTATATATATTAAATGTTATTAGTGGCCCCTAGAGGTACTGAAGGGAGAACAGGATGTGGGTTCTGTGGCCTATAGATAAGCATACCATTATTCGATTAACATTTCAGCATCACACTGCCATGCCTTACATTACTTCACAACTATAAGGTGGAATTGCACCTGCCATACTGCCATGGTGCTCATTGGTGCATGTCATGAGGTGGCAGAAACATGCATCAGTGTGAGTGTGCTGTCATATTCTGCTGGACTTGCCCTGTGAAGTGGCCATGGCTTCTGAAGCCACTAAATCTGGCAGGTCTTCCAGGTAGTGCTCTAAGGAATCTAGAATATTTCTGTATAAAGCCTTGCACATAATGTACAGAGACCACCAAGAAAGCTTGCTGCAGACATTGTGTGAAGGTATTCAGGAAATGGAACATGGAACATGTCTCCAGATGCAGGGTTAAGTATTTAATTGTACTTGCATAGCCAGAAATCGAAGAATGTGGAATGTGTCTCTAGATGTAGGGTTAGGTACATAATTGTACAGGCATAGCCACAAACAGAGGAATGGGGAATATGTCTCCAGATGCAGGGTTAAGTACATAATTGCACTTGCATAGCCACAAATACATATCATAGCAACAGATTTCCCAAAGAAGCTGTATGTTGTAGTTAGACTGACACCCTTTGCCACAGGAATGCAGACCTCTGGACACACTTGCAATGCCCATCCAGGTAAACATACTGCTATACCCACATGACCTGTGTGAAGTATTCATACTATCATGATAGAGATATGCCTAGCAAGATTTGAACTTCCAGCACAAGAAGTGTCATGCTCTACCATATACATGTGGATGTGATCCCTACCACGTGTCTGCACATTACTACAACTCTGGCAGTCCTACTTGGCCCACTGTTCACATTTCCCTAAATTCTGCATGCATTGTTCCAGTCCAGGCCCATGGTAGTGCCACTTACATATGACAAACTAAGGATGTGTTATCTTTATGCCTAGTCTGACTTATACTGCTGGCTGGCATATATAATAGTAATTATCTGCCAAATGCAGACTGCAGACCATATTTAAATTTTAATAGTTTGGTTGCTGCTGCATCTCACTTCACTAGCATGCTCAACATTTTGCCCTGCAACATCTGTACATTTGGCATTGTCTGCCTTATCCTTTCTTTTCCCTTTGCAAGGGATACCTTCCACAAATCCAATGTCCACCCCCCCACACCACCCACATTGTGCTCCCATGTGTTTACAGGGGGTAATAAGATCCATGTCCTCATGCCCCTTATGACTCACTGCCTGCAATTCCACTTTACTATGTAGTCTGCCTGGTGAGAAATATCCTCCAAATTGCCACAACATACCTAACAACAGTTTTGCATTTCTTTAGGCACTTTTTCTACCTGATATTGTGGCACCTGTTGGTCTGTCATTGGAGAGTGATGGATATTGTCACACCTTCTGGTGATGCTGCCAATAGATCCCAGTATATTACCTGATGCTGATATGCCTGATTATACCTTATGTTGGATTGATAGCCTTATAATTATTAATTTTATTACTAGAGAGGATCTAGAAGTGCTGCTCCCTGCTGGTTGGTCAGTGGAGTTTCTTTGCTGTCATGTAAAAAAATATTAGTTACCTATTTCATTTTCAGTATTTGAACTAACTGTTTTAAATTATTTGGGCTCCAAACAAATGACTAAAAGCATGTCTACCTGTTTGTGCCAGTCTATACTGTAACCATTTGTGCATTTGTTTCACAAATATATACTTTACTGCCAGTTACCTGACAGCACTGATATTTGAAAGGGTCATTTGATCAGTTCACTTACCCATTTAGCAAGTATAATAAATATTCATTATTCAACAATGCATCAACACTTGAAATCAAATAAAGTTTAATTACATCAGAATCATTACTTTTCTCACTGAATTGTCATGTTTAAAGTCAGCAGAGATGACATACCTTAATGGCTGTGGTTGCTTGTTTAAAATACTTATTTGGCTTCAAAATGTCCTTTGACCCTTAATTTATTTAAATATATTTTAAATTATTCATGAAATGTACCAATTCATATTAGAGGATCATTGTCCTAGCGTCAGTTCAAAACATTTTAATTATGATTTATTCATTATGCTTTTATTATTGCTTTTACTCAGTAAGCAATTGAGCTATTGTCCAGCAGATTCTGAAAGCTCTTCTCAGATACAAGCAATGTGCATGCACACGAGGTAAAGAAACTCTAGATAAGGCCGTTACATGTGCATTCCAAAAAAGTGATGGTTTCATTAAAATCTTTTAAGATTTTCAAAATTATATGTATTAGATGATGATACTGAGAAATGCCAATCTTGTTGCTTCCTGGAGTTAAAATGAAAAATGATGACTGAATCAGGCCATCCCTACCATTCTGAAAGAGAGGCATGACAAAGAAGATGTGAAACAGCAGCTGCAGTGGTACATTAATGAAATAATTCCCAGTCTTCCATTCATGGACACCTACTAACGCTTCTAGTCACAGATGCCCGATTTTATAGAACTAGAAAAACTGCTCAAATCATTTTCAGTTTATTCTTGAAAAGGGAATTTTGATACCAGACC